>NC_069503.1:81634932-81934932 GCF_027579735.1 Bombina bombina
TAAGTGTATGCTATGTGTATCTGCATGTATAAGTGTATGCTATGTAGTGTGTGTGTGTATAAATGCAGTGAAATCATCCAGTCCGGCTCCAGTGTGGTAGGTAAAAGGATACTTTATTCAACATAATTAAAAAGAATAACAATAGAACAAACCACTCGCAAGTGAGCAAGCCATAAAAACCATAGGTGCTACAACTCCGGCCCTGCTTACGTCACTGACGCGTTTCAGGATACACCCGTAATCATAGTTGACGTTCAGGTGCCGGAGAATGCATTAAAAGCCAAGTTAAACAGGTGTGTAGCTTAATCATTAAACCTGTTCTTCTCTGATTGGACAATTCAAACCTACTCGTTAGAAAAACAACGAATGATCAAAATGTGATTTAATATTACCATCAGTTACTTTCTGCTAAATTCTAACATGTCAAATATTATTTTATTATTTAAAGTAACAGTAATGGACAAAGTTCTCTATATATATTAAAACATAAATGTGTTAGCACTAGCCCGCGAAGGCAGTAATAGAGAACAAAAGAGTTCTGCCCTACTGATATTTTTGCACTAGATCTAATAGTTCTATCAGCACCCACAGAACACATAGATGTATACACACTCATATACAACATTATTGTGTGCTAGCCCTATAGAAAAGACTTGTTGAATTATATATTAAGAAGTTAGATTCTAATTACTTTAGGAACGAACTATAGGAAAAGGCGTTTACAATATAATGCCTGCACTTTGAGGGATCTATATTTAAATATATTCTGCTCATATGTAATTCTAGTTATAGCACCTCTAAGTAAATTCCAGGTCATACAAGTAATTAATATGTTATTATTGGATTCTTTAATTCTATGGTAGTGTGAAAATGCTAAAATATTAACTTAGAGAATGTATAAATTAGACATATTGGGTATTCCTTTTAATTCTCCTCTTCCTATTATGTATCCATAAACTATAAAATGGTAATAACACAAATTTTAACAAATAGGTTAGGAATGTGAATTCACTTATTATTCCCTTACTACCATAATAATATTAGGTTGACATAATATGAATCTGTGCCACTGTATTTATTCCTTATCTTACTACCACCAAAACAGTAGAAATGATCTAGAAATTCACAGGGGTATACATTTTGCCACATTAGTTACTTACTCTCATGGGAGTATCGGAATATTGCCAATCTTATTATAATATCAAAAACACTCTTTAGTAGAGAACTTCAACTTGATATAGCTGATTTACAAAAATTAGAAAAAATTAGAATTTTTCCAGAATGTTACAGAGCGAAAGCTAACTATATTAAATATCAAAAAATAATAAGATAAATAAATAGGGAATTAAAGAGGATTGAATCCAGATTTACTTATATCTCAGGGAATAGGATATATTTGTTTGTTTATTCAGTAAGGTAAGTAAATAGAGCAATGGAGGTTACGCATACTAGATGATTACAACTACTCCCAATGATTTATCAAATCGAAGGTAGAATTGAATCCTCTAGGGATTCTGGTCTGTAGTGTAAAAATCCAGTATGCCTCTCTCTTGTACAATAGTTTTATTCTGTCCCCTCCTCTCTTAGGGGGGAGTACTCTTTCAATACTCTTCCATCTAAACGTATTAACATTACCATAATGTTCTACAATGAAATGGGTAGCTAAAGCTGAACACTCTCTCTCTTTCTCTATATTATATAGGTGCTCTCTTATCCTAGATCTTACACTTCTTGTAGTGAGACCTACATACTGTTTTTTACACAAACTGCATTCAGCCAGATAAATCACAAAATTTGTTGAACAATTTATACATTGTAATGTCTTATATTCTTTGCTTGTAACATAGGACTCAAACTTCTCTGTAACTTCAATATAGTCACAAGCTTTACATCTCCTTTGTCCACATCTATAAGTTCCCTTGTGTCTTAGCCAGGAACTACCCTCATTAATATTAACTCGTGTTAACTGTGTCGGGGAGAGAATATTTCCTAGGGTCTTAGCACGCCTGTAGGAAAACCTACAGCCTTCAGTAATATGTGATTTTAATTTCTGATCTGCCAGGAGAATTGATAAATGTTTTTTTTATAATTTTACAAACAGTATTATACTGGTTGCTAAAACCTGTCACAAAAGTTACCTTATTGTCAGCTCTTGAATTATCTCTTTTATTTTTATCTTTGAGAAGATCCTTGCGGTCAAGATTATCTACCTGAAATCTAGCCCTTTTAATAATTTTGTTAGAATAACCCCTCTCTCTTAGCTTATCTGTTAAAAGCTCACATTCTTTCCTGTAACTGTCAGAATTAGTACAGTTACGTTTGATTCTTGTAAATTGTCCCTTTGCTATTGCAAAGGGAACGTGGGCCGGATGGTTACTCTGGGCGTGTAGTAACGTATTTTTGGAGATAGGTTTTCTGTATAATTCACTTTCAATGATCCTATCCTCTATCCCTATCAGGGTAACATCCAAGTAGTTGATTTTCTCTTTATCGAATTCCATCGTAAATTTTAAGTTTACTTTATTATCATTTAGATATTCAATGAAGGACACGGCGTCTTCTTTACTGCCAGTCCAGACGAACAACAAATCGTCTATGAATCTCCGGTAAACTCTGATGTAGGATCTAAACGGATTTCTACCTCCAAAGATGTGCACAGCCTCCCACCAACCTAAAAATAGGTTGGCATAGGAGGGGGCAAACTTAGCCCCCAAGGCTGTGCCACATCTCTGGAGGTAGAAATGATCCTCAAAAGAGAAAAAATTGTGCTCAAGTAGATATCTGACCACAGTCAAATAGTACTCTCTCTGTCCTATGCTCAAATCTGTTTCTTTCAGGAAACTGTCAAGAGCTATCAGTCCAAGGTTGTGAGGTATGGTTGAATATAATGATACTACATCCACTGTGAGCCAGCTGTAGTTAGATTTCCATTCAATACCATCAAGAATATTAAGTAGATGTTTTGTGTCTCTTAAATGACTTGTCAGCTGGCTCACAAGTGGCTGTATAACCGAATCGGCCCACTCATAAAGTGGTTCAAGAAGAGACCCAATCCCTGACACTATGGGCCTACCTTTGATGTTATCCAACGATTTATGGATCTTAGGTAAGTGGTGGAAGAGGGGTGTTTTCGGATAATCTACTAATATGTACTCAGCTGTTTTAGAATTCAAATATCCTTTTTCCAATCCCTCATCCACCAATGACCTAATCTGTAATTGATAAGCCTTTGTAGGATCACATGGAAGTGTAGTGTAAGTAACACTATCCTGTAGCTGGTTCAAAGCTTCTTGAATATAATCATTTTTATTTAAAATGACAGTACTTCCTCCTTTGTCTGATTTCTTATAAACCAAATTAGTCCTATTCTTGAGCACTTTAGCCACTTTATTAACATTATTGGCTCGCCTTTTCTCCCTAACCTTTACCTCTTCAATCAACTCAGTAAGTTCCCTTTCTATGGTTTTATGAAAGAGTTCCAAAACAGTGCCTCTGCTTTGAATTGGATAGAAGGTTTATTTTGGCAATAGGGTTTGGCCAATCTGATTTTTACCTGGTAAAGACACATCATATAATTCCTCAAAGTTTTCTTCCAACAGATCTGCCATATCTCTTACTGTGCAATGATCCTCAAAGTCAAAACCTTGTAAAGCTACAGGTAGGCTCAAAATATTATTTGAGGCATCATTACTGACAGAGGGAGAAAGTGCAGCTATTGAAGTGTCATTATTCGCTACAACAGTAGCCTCATTTGAAAAATGCCGCTTTAAAGTTAGATTACGTATGGATCTATTTAAATAAACGAGGGTCTCAAAAAGATTAAAATTATTCTCTAGGGCAAAACCCAAGCCTAAATTTAATGTCTCATACTCATCATTGGTTAAAATCTCATCTGAGACATTAATGACATTACCTACAATATGGACATTTTTCCCTTCAGAGGTAATCATTGTTTCAGTTATTAATTTTACTTTTGCATCCGTAGATGATACCTTGGTTTCTGCATTACTTCTTTCTGTTCTTTTCTTGACCCCCCCCCTTCGCTTCTTTCTCCGTCCAGGTAAAAAGCCTGTTGCATAGATTCCCTTTCTTCTGTATCATGGTGGATTGTTTGTCTATTAACTGAATTATCTCTGTTAATCATATATTTATTGGCCGGATTTTGGGACCTCCTACTGCCTCTTCCTCTCTGATTAAACCTCGATCGACTAGTGTCCTCTCTGTAATTAGCTATACTAGCTCTATTTCCCATTGTACCTTGTGATCCAGCATGATTCCTTCCTTGTACTCTGCCTCTACCTCTCCCCCCTCTATTCCTTAATATTGATCCCCTAGAGGGCTTCTCTCCTGGGGATGGTAGAAAACTTTCACGCTCAAAAAAGTTCTGTTGGTCATCAGAATCATAGCTTCTTCCAAATTCCTCTTCTCCAAATGGTTCAGCCAATCGGATTGAACTTGAATCTGATTGGCTGATTCAATCAGCCAATCAGATTTTTCCTACCTTAATTCCGATTGGCTGATAGAATCCTATCAGCCAATCGGAATTCGACGGACGCCATCTTGGATGACGTCATTTAAAGGTACCTCATTCGTCGTTCAGTCGTCGGCCGGGATGGAGGCTCCGCGTCGGAGGAGCGAAGAAAGAAGATTGAAGATACCGGATGGAAGAAGACTTTGCTGTCGCTTGGATGAAGACTTGTTTTTTGCCGCTTGGATAAAGACATCGCCGGGATGAAGACTTCTTCTTTGCCGCTTGGATAAAGACATCGCCCGGATCGGATGAGGAGTTCGGCCCGGTTGGGTGAAGACAAGGTAGGGAGATCTTCAAGAGGGTAGTGTTAGGTTTTTTTAAGGGGGGTTTGGGTGGGTTTAGAATAGGGGTATGTGGGTGGTGGGTTGTAATGTTGGGGGGTGGTATTGTGTTTTTTTTTTCAGGCAAAAGAGCAGTTTTCTTTGGGGCATGCCCCGCAAAAGGCCCTTTTAAGGGCTGGTAACGTAAAAGAGCTTTGAACTTTTTTAATTTAGAATAGGGTAGGGAATTTTTTTTATTTTGGGGGGCTTTATTATTTTATTAGGGGGCTTAGAATAGGTGTAATTAGCTAAAAATCTTGTAATCTTTTTTTTTATTTTTTGTAATTTAGTGTTTGTTTTTTTTTGTAATTTAGTTTAGTTTATTTAATTGTATTTTTAGATAGATATTTGTAGTTTATTTAATTTATTGATAGTGTAGGTGTATTTGTAACTTAGGTTAGGATTTATTTTACAGGTAATTGGGTAATTATGTTAACTAGGTAGCTATTAAATAGTTAATAACTATTTAATAGCTATTATACCTAGTTAAAATAATTAACAATTTACCTGTAAAATAAATATAAACCCTAACATAGCTACAATGTAATTATTAATTATATTGTAGCTATCTTTTTTATTTATTTTATAGGTAAGTATTTAGATTTAAATAGGAATATTTTAGTTTATAATATGAATTAGATTTATTTAATAAGAATTTAGTTAGGGGTGTTAAGGTTAGATAGAGTTAATATAAATACTATAGTAACTATATTAACTATATTAACCCTAATATAATTAGGGTTAATATAGTTAATATATATAATGTAATAACTATATTAACTATAATATACTTAGGGTTAATATAGATAATATAGCTGGCGGCGGGGTAGGTAGATTAAATTAGGGGTTAATAATTTTAATATAGATGGCGGCGGTGTAAGGGGCTTACATTAGGGGTTAATACTATTAATATAGGTGGCGGTGGTGTAGGGAGGGCAGGTTATAGGGCAAAAGAGCTGTTTACTTTGGGGCAAAGCCCCGCAAAAGGCCCTTTTAAGGGCTGGTAATAGAACTTATTACTTTAGGGATATTAGATTAGGGGTTAATAATATTAATATAGCTGGCGGCGGTATAGGGGGATTAGATTAGGGGTTAATAATTTTTATATAGGTGGCGGCGGTGTAAGGGGTCAGATTAGGTGATAGATAAGGTAGATGGCGGCAGTGTAAGGGGTTCACATTAGGGGATAGATAAGGTAGATGGCGGCGGTTTTAGGGGTTTACATTAGGGGATAGATCAGTTAGATGGTGGCGGTTTTAGGGGCTCACAGTAGGGGGTTAGTTTATGTAGATGGCGGCAGGGTCCGGGAGCGGGGGTTTAGGGGTTAATAACTTTTTTATTATTAGGATAGTGAGGGGGGATAGCGGTTAGAGGGTTAGACGTGTCGGGCTATGTTTAGGAGGCGTGTTAGACAGTGCGTGTGATTTCATACTTTAGTCAGGTTTTGTAGGCGCCGGCAATTTCTAACATGGCGCAAGTCACTGGCGACGCCAGAAATTTGTACTTGCGCAGATTTCTGGACATCGCTGGTTTATCCGACTTACGGCACGTTAGCATCTGACGGCGCCGTATATTGGATAGCTCGAGTTGCGAGCTGAAACTAAACTTATTTATTTCATAAAAATCAGTTGACTTTTTAAAGTGATCTTTTAATTTTAATTGTCGTTGAAACCTGTTCAGGTCAACTTGATGTGCAAAGTCATCGTGTCTAGGGGCTGGGACATAGCCAAGGACTTTATTCAAAAGTTTTTCTTGGTCAGTACTATATATACACACACAGTACTGTACACAAATGAGACAAAAAGAGAAAGGGCGCCTCCTAGTGTAGCCAATATAGAACTGGACAGATACAATCAGATATAAATTTTATACTCACAAATTGTGAAGGCAAAGATAATGCCAAGGTGAACGCTCTGGGAACTCAGCAGTGTCCCAGTTGACTGTGCACCAGATGGCAGGGCAGCTCCTCCTGTTAAATTGTTATGGCAATCTGTAGAAATGGAAGATATATAGAGGGCGACTCCGAGTGCAGATCAGTTAGCTTTAAATTCTCCCACTAACAACTCCCCTTGGAAGAATACTCACACAGTGGGAAGCACACTATAGTGCTAATGCAGCCTGCTGGGTATATTGCAGTGGCCCAGCGCACATATACACTCTGGTAATGAACAGTTCCAAGGTTTTTTGCAGGATGTTCCAATAAAACAACAGGAGACTTCAGTGGATAAAAGGAACTTTATAAAAATCAATATATCATATAAAAACAGTCAGTAAAACACGCTACGCGTTTCTCAGAGTTAACCACTCTGTTTTCCTCAGATTACTAACTTGCCTGAGGAAACAGAGTGGTTTTAGTGGTCTATAATTTAGATAGAGCATACAATTTGAAGCAACTTTCAAATGTACTTCTATGATCTATTTTGCTTCATTCGCATGGTATCCTTTGTTGAAAAGCATATCTAGATAAGCTCAAGAACTTAGAGCTAACTGCTTATTGGTTGAACATGTATGCCCATTTTAATTGGCTTACAGACGTTTGCAGCTAGTTCCCAGGATTGAATTGCTGCTTCTTCAATTAAACATACAAAGAGAATGAAGCAAAATTGATAACAGAAGTAAATTGGAAAGTTGTTTAAAAATGTATAATCTATCTGAATTATAAAATAAAATATGTGGGTTTCATATCCCTAGTTCAGTTTGGTCTGTATTTAGTTTATGAATGTTGTGTGCAGTTCTGTGCTCCCACCACAGAGGTCGCTGTGGCTTTACTTCTATTGCTGACAGTATATCCTGTCTGTAGTTATCTGTATCTGTGGTCTTCTGTTACAATAGAGTTTAGAAGTGTGTTATAGGTGTATATCCTGTCTGTAGTTGTCTGTATCTGGGATCTTCTGTTACAGTAGAGTTTAGAAGTGTGTTTATAGGTGTCAGTTAGGAGTAAGCTATTAGATGTAATACCAGGGAGAGTAGTAGGCAAGGGGTGAGGGAACAATGTTGCACAATTTGGAACATGTTTAATTTCCCAATATATATAGTGAGACCTTTCTAAGCTGAGGCTTAATACATCAGGCTCTTTATGTTCTTGGACTGGAATTCACAGAACATACACAAATTCCAGATTTATTGAGGCCTTGAGACCTTTCTAAGCTGAGGCTTAATACATCAGGCTCTTTATGTTCTTGGACTGGAATTCACAGAACATACACAAATTCCAGATTTATTGAGGCCTTTCTGGGTCTATTAATGTTCTGCCCCCAATTACTGCAGCAGCAAAGATAAAACCATTAACAGTTATCTCATAAAATGCCACCTACTTGAGCATACATCCCAACACTTTTGGCTGGGTATCAGGGTGGGATTAAGAAGGTTGATGGGGGCCAGTTGATGTTTTGTGGGAGGAGTTGTGTTAAGAGGGGGTGGGATTGTGGGTGGTTAGTGGATGGGATTGTGGTTGTTTCTGGGCAGCAATTGGGTGTGTCTTGATGGTTTATGGGTGTGTGGTCATGTCTGGGTGCTCAATGGCTGTGGCTAAGGAAAAATCTGCAAATAGAGGCATATGGCTGTATCTGAGGGACAGAGCTTAGAATTACATACCATCTCTCTCAAGTAGGAACATTGTGAGGTATTGGTTATAGCAGGTTGTGACATAAATTAGCAGATTTGGGGAATCCCACCCTATAGCACCCTTTACTGCTCTATCTTCTTCACTAATAATATTATAATGCATATACGATGATAACATCACAATGGCAGGTTGTGAAAGATTTAAGCAGTTTATACCAAGTTGTGAGTGACTCTGGCAGGTTATGGCAGGATGTGACCAGTTTTATCCGGTTATAGCAGGTTGTGACAGGATTAAGCAGATTACGC
This sequence comes from Bombina bombina, assembly GCF_027579735.1. Classification (NCBI taxonomy): domain Eukaryota; kingdom Metazoa; phylum Chordata; class Amphibia; order Anura; family Bombinatoridae; genus Bombina; species Bombina bombina. Next base: position 81,643,654 of record NC_069503.1, read on the forward strand.
CAGGTTGTGATATACTTGGCTGTGACAGAATTTAGCAGGTTATGGAAATTACACCCTGTAGTATTATAATGCAGATATTGGCCACTGGGTAGTGTGTTATAACATTATCTATAAAATGATATAAAATTTAAATATAAAATAATATTTACTGAAGTAAATATGGCAACTAGTTAGGGCTGTCACCCGTCCTAGTATGACCAGGACAGCCATGGAATCATAATGTAAAAATAAAGTTATTTTCAATCACTATGCAGATATATTATTTTAATGTTTAAATACACAGTATAGTGCAAATTCTTTTTATGTAATACTTTAATATGCTGAACATTCAGTGTTTATGCCTATTTGAAACTGTAAAATAATTATTTTAGTACAAACATGTGAAACCTTGTCTGCAAACCACACCCTCCCCACACATATGCTTTGCCCCTTCAAAATGAGTAACAAAAAGTAGCAACCCTACAACCAGTTTACCTATGCAGTCAGCCAATAGGATTGAGATTGCATTCTATTGGCTGATTGGAACAGCCAATAGAATGTGAGCTCAATCCTATTGGCTGATTGGATGCTCCGCGTCGGCTGGATTGAAGATGGACCCGCTCTGCTCCGGATGGATGAAGACAGAAGACTTTTGCTCCTCTAGAGGTCCTCTTCTACCCAGATCGGATGAAGATTTCTGCCTCTCTGGAGGTCCACTTGTGCCCGGCTGGGTGAAGACGTCTCAAGGTAGGGTGATCTTCAAGGGGGTAGTGTTAGGTTTTATTAAGGGGGGATTGGGTGGGTTTTAGGGTAGCGTTGGGTGTGTGGGTGGTGGGTTCTAATGTTTGGGGGGGATATTGTATTTTTTTATTACAGGTAAAAGAGCTGAATACTTTGGGGCAATGCCCAACAAAAGGCCCTTTTAAGGGCTATTTGTAATTTAGTATAGGGTAGGGATTTTTATTATTTTGGGGGGCTTTTTTATTTTATTAGGGGGATTAGAGTAGGTGTAATTAGTTTAAAAACAATTTATTTATTTATTTATTTTCTGTAATTTAGTGTTTGTTGTTTTTCGTACTTTAGTTTATTTTATTTAATTGTAATTAATTGTAGGTAGTTTAGGTAATTAATTTAATGATAGTGTAGTGTTAGGTGTAATTGTAACTTAGGTTAGGTTTTATTTTACAGGTAAAATTGTTTTAACTATTTAATAACTATTCTACCTAGTTAAAATAAATACAAAGTTGCATGTAAAATAGAAATAAATCCTTAAATAGCTACAATGTAACTATTATTTATATTGTAGCTATTTTAGGGTTTATTTTATAGGTAAGTATTTAGTTTTAAATAAGAATAATTTATTTAATTGTAGTTATTTTATTTAGATTTATTTAAATTATATTTAAATTAGGGGGGTGTTAGGGTTAGACTTAGGTTTAGGGGTTAATAACTTTATTATAGTGGCGGCGACGTTGGCAGCGGCAGATTAGGGGTTAATACATTTAATATAGTTGCAGCGACGTTGGGGGGGCAGATTAGGGGTCAATAAATATAATGTAGGGTTCAGCGATGTTGGGGGCGGCAGATTAGGGGTTAATACATATAATGTAGGTGGCGCCGGTGTCCGGAGCAGTAGAGTATGGGTTAATAATTATAATGTAGGTGGCGACGATGTCGGGGACAGCAGATTAGGAGTTAATAAGTGTAAGATTAGGGGTGTTTAGACTCGGGGTTCATGTTAGGGTGTTAGGTGTAGACATAAAATTCCATTCCCCATAGGAATCAATGGGGTTGCGTTAGGAGCTGAACGCTGCTTTTTTGCAGGTGTTAGGTTTTTTTCAGCCGGCTCAGCCCCATTGTTTCCTATGAGGAAATCGTGCACGAGCACGTTTTAGCCATCTTACCACTACCGTAAGCAACGCTGGTATTACAGTGAGATGTGGAGCTAAATTTTGCTCTCCGCTCACTTTTTTGCGGCTAACGCTGGGTTTAAAAACACCTGTAATACCAGCATTGTCTTAAGTGAGCAGTGAAAAAAAACTGTGTTAGCACCGCAACCCTGTTACCGCAAAACTCGTAATCTCGGTGATAGCCAGTCCCCCACTCAGTACAGATAGTAAATGAGAAATCCATTTTAAAGGGCATTAAAGGGATTAAACACTGCTTTTTTGGTAAAAAAAACAAATATGTTAAATCAAAGTAAACATATAAAGAGACAGATTGTGTTAAAAAACAGCAAACAGCTTGTTTTCTTGTAAAATTAGCACTTAGAATTTCTCACTGTAAGTGCAATAAAAGTGAAGACATTTCTGAAAATAAAGTTTCATTCTGCCAGTTCTGAGCATGAGCAAATTTCACTCCCGGTTTATCCAGTCTACTCACTTAAAGGGACACTGAACCCAATTTTTTTCTTTTGTGATTTAAATAAAGCATGCAATTTTAAGCAACTTTCTAATTTACTCCTATAATCAATTTTTCTTCATTCTCTTGCTATCTTTATTTGAAAAAGAAGGCATCTAAGCTAAAGAGCCAGCCAATTTTTGGTTCAGACCCTGGACAGAACTTGTTTATTGGTGCGTGAATTTTTCCACCAATCAGTAAGAACAACGCAGGTTGTTCACCAGAAATGAGCCGACATCTAAACTTACATTCTTGCTTCTCAAGTAAAGATACCAAGAGAATGAAGATAAATTCATAATAGGAGTAAATTAGAAAGTTGCTTAAAATTGCATGCTCTATCTGAATCATGAAAGAAAACATTTGCGTTCAGTGTCCCTTTAATATTAAACCAACTCTGGATGTTTTATGATATCATGAAAATTCAACTACATGCAACTGTAGCAAATTAAACAGCTGGTTTAGGCAATTTGCAGCATATTGATAACATAGGTTAGAGATTTAGCTTTTTGGCCACTCTTGGAAATGTGGGAAAAAGCACAATGTTTTACACAAAATCAAGAGATGGTTTTAATGCTCCTTTAAAGGGACACTGCCCTATAAATTGTATTCCCCTTAATGTGTTCTAAATGACTTGTTATACTGCAGAGTATAAAAACATAAATTATGCTTACCTGATAATTTCATTTCCATCGAGGGGAGGAGAGTCCACGGCTTCATTCATTACTGTTGGGAGTTAAGAACCTGGCCACCAGGAGGAGGCAAAGACACCCCATCCAAAGGCTTAATTACCTCCCCCACTTCCCTCATCCCCCAGTCATTCTGCCGAGGGAACAAGGAACAGTAGGAGAAATATCAGGGTATAAATGGTGCCAGAAGAGAAATAAAATTTAGGTCCGCCCATCGGAGCTACGAGCGGGAGCCGTGGACTCTCCTCCCTTTGATGGAAATTAAATTATCAGGTAAGCATAATTTATTTTTTCCATCTAAAGGGGAGGAGAGTCCATGGCTTCATTCATTACTGTTGGGAACATATACCCAAGCTCTAGAGGACACTGAATGAAACCGGAAGGGCAAAAGGCGGACCCTAATCTGAGAGCACCACAGCCTGCAAAACCTTTCTCCCAAAAACAGTTTCCGCAGAAGCAAAAACGTCAAACTTGTAAAACTTTGTAAAAGTGTGTAAGGAGGACCAGGTAGCCGCCTTACAAATTTGCTCAATAGAGGCCTCATTCTTTAAGGCCCAAGATGAAGCCACAGCTCTAGTTGAATGAGCCGTGATCCTCTGAGGAGGCTTATGTCCCGATGTCTCATAGGCCAAGCGAATCAAGCTCCTCAACCAAAAGGACAAAGAAGTAGAAGAGGCCCTCTGCCCCTTGCGCTTCCCTGAATACACCACAAAAAGAGATGTAGACTGTCTGAAATCCTTCGTAGCCTGAAGAACTTTAAGGCATGTATCACATCCAGGTTATGAAGTAACCTCTCCTTAGAAGAAGAAGGGTTAGGACACACAAAGAAGGAACAACTATTTCCTGATTGATGTTACGATTAGACACCACTTTGGGAAGGAACCCCAAACCGGTGCGAAGTGCAGCCTTATCCCCATGAAAAACCAGATAAGGATGCTCACATTACAAGGCAGCCAGTTCAGATACTTTGCATGCCGATGCATTAGCCAACAGGAAGAGAACCTTCCAGGACAGAATCTTAATTTCAATAGAATGCATAGGCTCAAACGGAACCCTCTCCAATACCTTAAGGACCAAGTTTAAGATCCATGGGGGAGCAGACTGGCTTAAGACAGGCCTGATTCTTGACAGAGCCTGAACAAAAGATTGTATGTCAGGGAGCTCAGCGAGTCCCCTGTGCAACAAAACTGATAATGCCGAAATCTGTCCCTTTAAGGAACTGGCGGCAAGACCCTTCTCCAAACCATCTTGGAGAAAGGATACCTTCACCTTGTGCCAAGGATATCCATGCTTCTCATACCAGGACAAGTAACTCACCACACCTTATGATAGATGCGACGAGGGACTGGTTTCCTTGCTTGAACTAGAGTATCAATCACTTTCAGAAAAGCTTCTCTTGTACAATACTAGGCGTTCAATCTCCACCCAGTCAGCCTCAGAGAATCTAGATTCTGATGTTGAAAAGGGCCCTGTTCCAGCAGATCCCTGCAACAGGGTAACTTCCATGGCAGAGAGAATGACATCCCCACCAGATCCTCAAACCACGTCCTCCGCGGCCACAATGGAGCAATCAGAATGGCCGAAGCTCGCTCCTGTTTGATGCATGCCACTACATGAGGTAGAAGTGGTAACGGTGGAAAATTTTAAGCTAGGCTGAACCCCCAAGGTACCGCTAAGGCATCTACCAGCTCTGCCTGGGGATCCCTGGACCTCGACCCATATTGGAGTTGCTTGCAATTGAGTCTGGATGCCATGAGATCTATCTCCAGCGTTCCCCATCTGATACAAATCTCCACAAACACATCGGGGTGAAGAGACCATTCCTCTGGCTGGAAGGATTGTCTGCTGAGAAAATCCGCTTCCCAGTTGTCCACACCTGGAATGTGAATCGCTGAGAGCGAGCAGCTGTCGGACTCCTCCCTCATTGCTAGGGAGCTCCTCGTACCCTCCTGATGGTTGATACCACAAGGTAATGTTGTCGGTTTGGAATCTGATGAAGCTGAACGACCCCAGAGGAGGCCATGCCTTCAGAGCATTGTAGAATGCTCAGAGCTCCAGAATATTTATCAGAAGGAAAGACTCCTCCCGGGATCATTTTCCCTGTGCCATCCTGGCACCCCAAACAGCCCCCATCCTGCCAGACTGGCGTACATAGTCACAATCTCCCAGGACGGTCTCAAGACGGATGTCCCCATGGACAGTTGCTCCGGACTGATCCACCAAGAGACGGAGTTCCGAGTCCGAGCATCCATGGATATCCGCTGTGATAGATCTGAATGATTGCCATTCCACTGTCTCAACATGCACAATTGAAGAGGTCTGAGATGGAACCTGGCGAATGGAATGACGTCTATGCTTGAAACCATGAGGCCGATCACCTCCATACACTGAGCTACCTAGAGGTCTGAGGAGAACTGAAGGGCAAGACAAGTGGACGCATTCTTCCTGCGTTGATGGTCTGTGAAAAATATTTTCATGGAGATAGTCTATTATCAAGCCCAGGAACTCCACCCTGTTGCTGGGAACCAGGGAACTCTTTCCTGAGTTGATCTTCCAACCATGAGATTGGAGCAAAAGAAGAAGAGCCCTCGAATGATCCTCTGCGAGACTGAGAGACGGTGCCTAGACTTGATGTCATCCAGATAAGGCACCACCACAATGACCCTGGATCTGGCTACTGCAAGCAGCGCCCCCAGAACCTTTGTGAAGACTCTCGGGCCCGTCACCAGACCAAAAGGAAGGGCCACAAACTGGAATTGTTGGTCCAGAAACTCAAATCTTAGGAACTTGAAATGGTCTCTGTGAATTGGCACATGAAGGTAAACGTCCTTCAAGTCTATAGTCATCATGAACTGTCCCTCTTGAACTAGGGGCAGAATAGATCTGATCGTCTCTATTTTGAACAATGGAACACTCAGAAACTTGTTTAAACACTTTAGGTCCAGAATCGTGCGGAACGTGCCCTCCTTCTTTGGAACCACAAAAAGATTGTAATAGTACCCTAGACTCCGTTCTGCATGGGGTACTGGTATGATAACGCCGAGAGAGGCAACATCTCTCACACACTCTAGAAAGGCCTCTCTCTTTTCCGGTCTTGAAGACAGGTTGGACAGGAGGAATCTGCCCCTGGGTGGATGGGATCTGAACCCTATCCTGTAACCCTGGGAGACCACTTCCAGAACCCAAGGGTCCTGAATGTCCTGCAACCAGGCTTCTGAGAAGAGAGATAATCTGCCTCCTACTTGGTCTGGAGACCAGTCGGTGCCGCCCCTTCATGCCAATTTCGTCTTGGTGGGCTTCTTGCTCTGCTTAGACTTGTTCCAAGATTGAGCCGGCTTCCAAGTTCCCTTGGACTGGTTCACTTTCATGGCAGGCTGCTGGTGCTGGGCCTTGTCCACACAAAGGAGACGAAAAGTAGATCCATTAGGCTTAGTCTTCTTATTCTGCGGTAGGAAAGCACCCTTGCCTCCAGTAACCGTGGATATGATCGAATCCAGTCCTGGACCAAACAGAAGCTTTCCTTGAAAAGGCAGGGACAATAGCCTCGACTTAGAGGTCATGTCCACAGACCAAGACTTTAGCCACAGAGCCCTGCGAGCTAAAACTGAAAAACCTGACACCTTAGCATTCAGGCAAATAATTTGCATATTGGCATTACAGATGAAAGAATTGGTGACCTTGATCACCTTAATCTTATCCTGTATCTCGTCGATGGAAGTCTCCACTTCAACCATTTCACACAGGGATTCACACCAATATGTTGTAGCTCCAGCGACCATCGCAACAACCCCTGCTGGCTTAAAAGCAAGCCCTGTGTGCTGAAACATCTTTCTTAACATGTTTTCCAGCTTCTTATCCATGGGCTCTTTAAATGATGAACTATTCTCGAGGCGAATAGTTGTCGACTTTGCGAGTGTAGAGATAGCACCATCTACCTTAGGGACGGTACCCCACAGCTCAAGCTGAGAGTCCGGAACGGGGAGCAGTTTCTTAAAGGAAGAAGGGGAAAAGGAAGAACCTAATCACTCCCATTCATTCTTAATAATATTAGCCATCTTAACGCGAACTGGGAAATTCTGAGGTACTACCCTGTCCTCGTATACGTTATCTAGCTTAGCAATTAAAGGTTCCTCCGGAATCTTAGGTTCCGGAACCTCCAGAGTCGCAAGAACCTGCCTCAACAAAAAGCGCAGATTCTCCATCCTAAACCAAAAATCAGGCTCCTCCGCAGCCGGAGGTTTAGATCAGGGCTCAAAATTTCAAGTACTTAGCTAATAGCCATGAAAAAAAGTTAATTGCCACTTCTGATCCCACCCACCGCCTTCTCATGCCACGCCCACTTCCCGCCCACTACCCCACCATACCTTATAGCATTTTTACAGGCAGTGTATTCTTAGTCAGTAATCTTGGAATTGTCTGGAACGGCAAGATTTAAATAAGTAAATCTATCTTTCTATCTATATCTCCCTCTCTCACACAGACTCCCTCTTTCTCTTACTCTCCCCTCACACTCTCTTTTGCACACTCTAACCCCTCTCTCTTATATTCCCCTCTCTCACACAATCTCCCTGTCCTGTCCTTCCTCTCCTCTCTCTTACTCACTCTTCTACTCTCACTCACACACTCCTAATCTGTCTGTCACAAATTCTCCTCTCTATCACTCACTTTCCTCCTATCTTTTAAACTCTCCTCCATTCTTCTATAATGTCCTCTCTCACACACTTTCCCTCTCCCTCCCCTCCTCTCTCTTACTCTCGTATTCTCTTATACTCTACCTCTTTATCTCACTCTTCCCCTCTCTCTCACCCTCTCAATACCCAGTCCCCACTTATGCACTCACACTCCCATATATGCACACACACACATATATCCACTCACTGCTGTTTGACCTCCCACATTGTAATATCTAGAATTTACCCAGGTTGTTAAATATTTATGTGTGATTTATTTTGGTGCATTCACTAAAATAAAAAAATTAAATACATTTACAGCAGTTTATTATCTGGCATGTATAAGATTTCCAAATTGATTAACATAAATAAGTATTGTTTTTAAAAGAAAATGAGTCACATATATATTTATTAAAATCGGAAATGTGGAAATATGAGAAAATAAAGTGACATGAAAACAGGGTTGCAACCTGAGGAATTTCCAGCTGCTGTAATATAACCTGGCAGTGGTATTACAAACACACAGACACAGCTTCTCTAATACACACTCTCACACGCATTCTCACTCATAAACACAAACTCACTGACACAAACTCTCTCACACTCATATACACTCCCACACAGAAATTATCTCACTTATACACTCTCACACAGACACTCCCACATTCACACTCACAAACACAAACTCACTGACACACAAACTCTCACACAGACACTCCCACATATACACACTCTCAAACTTACACACAATAGCTCTCTCTCACACACACATACTTATTTACACACAGTCACACACAGCCTCTCACCCACAGTCCCATATTAAAAGGAGAGGGGGAGATATATTTTTTATTAAACCTGTGATATTTGACTATATACAGTATATATGGAAACTTATTTGCTATTTCAAACAAGATTTTCTTCTACTTTAGCACTCTACATGCAGTACAGCAACACACAGTGGTTATCTCAACAGAGTTTATTTAGAAGGTGCATAGAGTACACCATATCTTTCACATCAATATTACTACTATGTTGATCAATAAACATATGGCTGACAATTTACTATGACCAGGAAAATTAGCTAAACATTAAAGATATCCGCTATTTTAGTAATGGTTATGGTGTATACACAGCTCCTGGTTTTGTGATTTTGAGGACATCTGACTGACAAGTGATGCCACATGCAAGCTAGTGACAAGATTCCTATTACTCACATAGAGGTGTTTGGGGAGGAAATGGTTAAATGTGCTCCCAGCATGCTATTGCCTGTCTCAGGTTCTATTCCCTTCCATCAGCCGGTGTATACCTCGTCACTTCCGGTGACGTATAATCAGCTGGTGGAGGCTTGTGGCGCTCACTGCGCATGCGCTAGTGGCCCAAACTCCTTAAAACAGCTGATGAGAATACGAGGAATTATGTGGCACGCGCACGTTACTGGTTACAAAATCACACTGAACAAGCGGTCTGTCATTGGATTTTGTAACCAGAAAGGGTCGCAGAATATGTATAGTTTTACATACATTATTACTTTTGACAAACACAATGGTTTTTAATAAAGTTATTATTGGTGGCTTATGACATTTGTAGTAATGACTTATCTAGCACTGGCTTGCACACAGAGAGCTCATAATACGACTATATATGATTGTGCGGTTGTATAGGCTAATGGTAACATTTGATTGCAGTTGTGCTTTTTCCTTCATATTTATAAATAGCTAACATGTGAACTCATGTGGTTAAAAGGTAAGTGCATTGCTTGATACTGGAAACTAGAACAATGTGATGTTTGTGAAAAAACCTTTAGGACCCATTTAGGGAATATAAGAAAGAAAAGCATAAATGTTCTAACTAGTTAGATCGTGTCATCTTTAATTGATGATAATTCTCTATAAAATTAGGGGATGTTCTTATAACTATGACACTTTGGGGGGTAGTTATCAAGCTGTCAACCTCAAATACGCTGGAATTCCGCAGCGTATTTGTGGCGAGGCTGATTCGCCTTAGTTATCAAAGGCTAGAGACCGGCAAAAGTAGAATTTTGTGACGTAAACTTCGATCCGCCGGACTCAGTCCGACACAGATCGATTCTTACGTCACTCCAGATGTTCCGCACACAAGTGCGGCACAATCTGACTACTTTTGCTAGTTATCAAAAAACTAGCAGGTACGCTCGGCACTTTTACGGCCCAGCGTACCTGGTTTTCAAACCGCCACCCTGGAGGCGGCGGATCCCATAGGAATCAATGGGAGTCTGACCATAGCGAAAGTACAAGTTCGCTGCTGCCAGATATCCCATTGATTTCTATGGGAGCTGTCTACACCTAACACCCTAACATGTACCCCGAGTCTAAACACCTCTAATCTGTCCCCCCCTACACCGCCGCAACTAAATAAAATGATTAACCCCTAAACTGCCGCTCACGGAGCCCACCGCAAGCTACTCTATACATATTAACCCCTAAACCGCCGCTCCCGGAGCCCACCGCCACCTACATGATACCTAGTAACCCCTTATCCTGCCCCCCCTATAATAAAGTTATTAACCCCTATCCTGCCGATCCCGCACCTCGACGCAAATAAATAAATAGTTTAACCCCTAAACCGCCGCTCCCTGACCCTGCCGCAACCTATATTAAATTTATTAACCCCTAATCTGCCCCCCCTACACCGTCGCCACCTATAATACATTTATTAACCCCTATCCTGCCCCCCACTACACCGCCGCCACTGTAATACATTTATTAACTCCTAAACCTAAGTCTAACACTAACCCTAACACCCCCCTAACTTAAATATTAATTAAATAAATCTAAATCCTATTTCTATTATGAACTAAATTAATCCTATTTAAAACTAAATACTTACCTTTAAAATAAACCCTAATATAGCTACAATATAAATAATAATTATATTGTAGCTATCTTAGGATTTATTTTTATTTTACAGGTACCTTTCAATTTATTTTAACTAGGTACAATAGCTATTAAATAGTTATTAACTATTTAATAGCTTACCTAGCTAAAATAAAGAGAAATGTACCTGTAAACTAAAAACTAACCTAAGTTACAATTACACCTAACACTACACTATACTTTAATAAATTATTCCTATTTAAAACTAAATACTTACCTGTAAAATAAACCCTAAGATAGCTACAATATAATTAATAATTACATTGTAGCTATCTTAGGATTTATATTTATTTTACAGGTAACTTTGTATTTATTTTAGCTAGTTAGAATAGTTATTAAATAGTTATTAACTATTTAATAACTACCTAGCTAAAAGAAATACAAAATTACCTGTAAAATAAATCCTAACTTAAGTTACAATTAAACCTAACACTACACTATCATTAAATAAATTAAATAAATTAACTACAAATAACTACAATTAAATACAATTACATAAACTAACTAAAGTACAAAAAATAAAAAAAGCTAAGTTACAAAAATAAAATAAAATAAGTTACAAACATTTAAAAAAATATTACAACAATTTTAAGCTACTTACAGCTAATCTAAGCCCCCTAATAAAATAACAAACCCCCCCAAAATAAAAAAATGCCCTACCCTATTCTACATTAAAAAAGTTCAAAGATCTTTTACCTTACCAGCCCTTAAAAGGGCCTTTTGTGGTGGCAAAGAATTCAGCTCTTTTGCCTGTAAAAGAAAAATACAACCCCCCCCCCAACATTAAAACCCACCACCCACATACCCCTAATCTAACCCAAACCCCCCTTAAAATAACCTAACACTAATCCCCTGAAGATCATCCTACCTTTAGTCGTCTTCACTCAGCCGAGCCACCGATGGAACTGAAGAGGACATCCGGACCGGCAGAAGTGATCATCCAAGGGGCGCTGAAGAAATCTTCCATCCGATAAAGTGATCCTCCAAGCGGCGCTGAAGAAATCTTCCATCCGGGCGATGTCATCTTCCAAGAGGCGCTGAAGAAGTCTTCTATCCGGGCGAGGTCATCTTCGAAGCCGGGTCTTGAATCTTCATCCCGCCGACGCGGAACATCCTTCTTTCCCGACGGACTACCGACGAATGAAGGCTCCTTTAACAATTGCTATTCATATAATAGTGTACCAGTATAGACTGTTATGAATCTGAATGTTAGACATCATGGGCGCGATCCGATATACGGCGTAGTTTGCGGCGCAAGCGAGGGAACCCGCGTCGCCTGCAGTTTCAGCTCGCAACTCGAGCTATCCAATATATGGCGCCGTCAGATGCTAAACTGGCGTAAGTCGGATAAACCAGTGATGTCCAGAAATCTGCGTAAGTACAAATTTCTGGCGTCGCCAGTGACTTGCGCCACGTTAGAAACTGCCGGCGCCTACAAAACCTGACTAAAGTATGAAATCACCCGCACGGTCTAACACGTCTCCTAAACATAGCCCGACACGTCTAACCCTCTATCCGCTATCCCCCCTCACTATCCTAACAATAAAAAATGTATTAACCCCTAAACCGCCGCTCCCGGACCCCGCCGCAACCTAATAAAGTTATTAACCCCTAAACCGCCGCTCCCGGACCCCGCCGCCAGCTATATTAAATCTATAACCCTCTAAAGTAAGCCCCTAACACCGCCGCCATCTACCTTACCTACCCCCTAAAGTGAGCCCCTACCCCGCCGCCATCTATTTTAAAATTATTAACCCCTAATCTAATCCCCCTACCCCGCCGCCATCTATATTAAATTATTTAACCCCTAAAATACTAAACTATCCCTACCACTAAACCTAAGTCTAACCCTACAAATAGCCCTGAAAAGGGCTTTTTGCGTGGCATTACCCCAAAGTAAACTGCTCTTTTGCCAGCCCTTAAAAGGGCTTTTTGCGGGGCATGCCCCAAAGAAAACTGCTCTTTTACCAGCCCTTAAAAGGGCTTTTGGCGGGGCTTTGTCACAAAGTAATCAGCTCTTTTGCCTACAATCTAAATCCCCCTACACCGCTGCCATCTATAATAAATGTATTAACCCCTAATCTAATCCCCCTACACCGCCGCCAGCTATATTAACTATATTAACCCTAATTATATTAGGGTTAATATAGTTAATATAATTATTATATTATATATATTAACTATATTAACCCTAATTATATTAGGGTTAATATAGTTAATATTGTTATTATATTATATATATATTAAGTATAATAACCCTATCTAACTCTAACATCCCTAACTAAACTCTTATTAAAATAAATCTAATATTAATATTATAAACTAAAATATTCCTATTTAAATCTAAATACTTACCTATAAAATAAACCCTAAGATAGCTACAATATAATTAATAATTACATTGTAGCTATGTTAGGGTTTATATTTATTTTACTGGTAAATTGTTAATTATTTTAACTAGGTATAATAGCTATTAAATAGTTATTAACTATTTAATAGCTACCTAGTTAAAATAATTACCAATTTACCTGTAAAATAAATCCTAACCTAAGTTACAAATACACCTACACTATCAATACATTAAATAAACTACAAATATCTATCTAAAAATACAATTAAATAAACTAAACTAAATTACCAAAAAAAACCCACTAAATTACAAAAAAAAAGATTACAGCAATTTTAAGCTAATTACACCTATTCTAAGCCCCCTAATAAAATAATAAAGCCCCCCAAAATAAAAAATTCCCTACCCTATTCTAAATGATAAAATACCCAGCTCTGTACCAGCCCTTAAAAGGGCTTTTTGCGGGGTATTTACCCCAAGTTAACAGCTCTTTTGCCTGTAAAAAAAAAAAAAGAACACCACCCCCCACCCCAACATTACAACCCACCACCCACATACCCCTATTCTAAACCCACCCAAACCCCCCTTAAAAAAACTAACACTACCCCCCTGAAAATCTCCCTACCTTGTCTTCACCCAACCAGGCCGAACTCCTCATCCGATCCGGGCGATGTCGTTATCCAAGCGGCAAAGAAGAAGTCTTCATCCCGGCGATGTCTTTATCCAAGCGGCAGCAAAGTCTTCTTCCATCCGGCAGCATCTTCCATCAAGCGGCATCTTCAATCTTCTTTCTTCGCTCCTCCACCACGGAGCATCCATCCCGGCCGACGACTGAACGAGGAATGAGGTACCTTTAAATGACGTCATCCAAGATGGCGTCCGTCGAATTCCGATTGGCTGATAGGATTCTATCAGCCAATCGGAATTAAGGTAGGAAAAATCTGATTGGCTGATTGAATCAGCCAATCAGATTCAAGTTCAATCCGATTGGCTGATTGGATCAGCCAATCAGATTGAACTTGCATTCTTTTGGCTGATTGGAACAGCCAATAGAATGCAAGCTCAATCTGATTGGCTGATTGGATCAGCCAATCGGATTGAACTTGAATCTGATTGGCTGATTCAATCAGCCAATCAGATTTTTCCTACCTTAATTCCAAATGGCTGATAGAATCCTATCAGCCAATCGGAATTCGAGGGACGCCATCTTGGATGACGTCACTTAAAGGAACCTTCATTCGTAGTCGCCAGAAGAAGAGGATGGATCCGCGTCGGCTGCTTCAAGATGGTCCCGCTCCGCGCCGGATGGATGAAGATAGAAGACGGCGCCTGGATGAACATGTCTACCGGTCCGGATGTCCTCTTCTTGCCGGATAGGATGAAGACTTTGGACCCTCTTCTGGACCTCTTCTTGCCGGATAGGATGAAGACTTCGGACCCTCTTCTGGACCTCTTCTTGCCGGATAGGATGAAGACTTCAGACCCTCTTCTGGACGGATCGGTGATACCCGGCGTGGTGAAGATAAGGTAGGGAGATCTTCAGGGGCTTAGTGATGTAATGTTGGGGTGGGGTATTGTATGTTTATTTAAATGCAAAAGAGCTGTTTTCTTTGGGGCAGGCCCCGCAAAAGGCCCTTTTAAGGGCTGGTAAGGTAAAAGAGCTGTTAACTTTTTTAATTTAGAATAGGGTAGGGACATTTTTTTATTTTGGGGGGCTTTGTTATTTTTTTAGAGGGCTTAGAGTAGGTGTAATTAGTTTAAAATTCTTGTAATCTTTTTTTATTTTTTGTAATTTAGTGGTTTTTTTTTGTGTAATTTAGTTTAGTTGATTTAATTGTAGATAATTGTAGATAGTTTAGTTAATTAATTTATTGATAGTGTAGTGTTAGGTTTAATTGTAACTAGTGATGTCCCGAACTGTTCGCCCGCGAACGGTTCACAGCGAACATAGCTTGTTCGCGTTTGTGGGCGAACACATGGCGATGTTCGATCCGCCCCTATGTGTCATCATTGTGGAAACTTTGACCCTTTATGTCACAGCCGCCTGACACATTAGAGCCAATCAACATCAGACACTCCCTCACAGACCCTCCCAGCTACTCGGAATCTGCCATTTTAGACTCATAACGACCTTGCTTTCTTAATGAGAGGACGTGTTATGTTTTTGCTCCTGACATTAATAGGAAAAACATAGCTAGGCTAGTGTATTTACAGTCCAGAAGGACTCCACTCATCTCTGCTGCAAGCACAGCACCCCAAAAAGCCCTTTTTAGGGCTATATTTCGTGCCGTTTTTTTTTTTTTTTTTCGTTTTTTTTTTATTAGCATTTGCCTGGCTTTCAGCTGTGTGTTTAAGGCTCACAGCATATGCTGTGACTACTGCCACCACTGATATCTCCCTAACAACATTAGTTTAAATTTAACTAACCAAAAAATTTAATTATTTTTCTAGTGTAATTTTTTTTCATTTTCTATCAGGCCAGTGTCTGTCAGGTTTCATTGTTTGAGTATATACCTTTAAGTTCTGAATGACCTATCACATACACACACACCCTTTATAACACCTGCTACAACGTCTCTCCTTGCTTAGTAATTTGATTGAACTGTCTGAGTAGTATCTCCTTAGCTAAGCTCCGAGATTTTCACTAATCTTCTAACAAATTATGCAGAATCTCTAATCTTCCTGAAGTGATTCTGTCATTCTTTCCTCAACTAACTCTGCTTGCCTCTAACAGCCTTAACAGTGCTTCTGCTATTTAATTACCATCCAACTACTTCGCATTCTGACTACTTTGGAAGCCTGAGTGTCATATCGGATCAGTCTCTCATTTCTAAAGAGTCTAACATTGAGAATTCTTCAGTAAGAACTGTTATATTTACCTGGTTACAAAACAAAAGAACAGCTTTAACCTAACGCTTAACTTTTACAGAGCTCTGTACCTTACATCGGCACACTGCCGCTCCCGGTGCTCTGACGTCAGACGCCACTTTCTGTTCTCAGGATACACCGGAAGAGAGTCCTACCTCCACCGCAAAGAACTCTGTTGAACCACTACTCTCCGGTAAGGAAACCGAACTTCATTCAAGGTACAGCTACCTCATTTGAGTACAGTGAATTATTGCTATCACGAACTGGTTCTTATTTAATAGTTAAGCACCTTCTGTCTGCTATCCGCTGTTACGCTCTGCTACTCTGATAACAAAGTCTGCTTCCTGCTTGTGCCCTAACTCTTACCGTACTAATTTCGAAAGTTATTTTTTCATTATATGAACTTTTCTCTCTGGCTGCTTGCAGACTGTTTGCACTCCATTGCACATTATTCAACTAACAAGTATAGCTTGAATTTTGCTGTTGCATTTGACCTTGTTCTCCTTGTATCTTTGTTTTGCTGAAGTTACTTGTTAGCTCTAGTATCCACTTACTCATAAAGGCTACAAGTGACTTATTCCCTACATACTCATTGTTATCCTTGTCTTTTTTTTTTTTTTTAATAAATAGTTTTTATTGAGGTAAATCACAAGGCATACAGCTTATGCATCATAACAAAGTGAATAACAGTATAATACAGTACATAAACTACATAACATGGGGCGTATTACCGCCTCAATTGGTACACGTACCTCGTTTTTACAGAGGCCGTCAGTT
Organism: Bombina bombina; assembly: GCF_027579735.1. Lineage (NCBI taxonomy): Eukaryota > Metazoa > Chordata > Amphibia > Anura > Bombinatoridae > Bombina > Bombina bombina. The sequence goes on from NC_069503.1 coordinate 81,660,293, forward strand.
AGGATCTTGCTAAACAGTATGGAGCCTAGTGGCTCTTTTTAGTGAATATACAACTGGGACGGCTTTTGGGTTAGCATATAGGATTGTTAGGACTATGTAGTAGGGGAATATTGCAGGCACAGTGAGGATGTACATGTATGGGGGTTTTGGTCATTGCACCACGTATCTTGTGGGGGTCAAGAGAGGTTATAGTAATGCCGTCACTAGCTTCCTTGAGTGTCCCGTATCCGGCTTCCTCGTATAGCAGAATGTGGGGGAATGGCTGTAAAGGTATGGTGGTAGTGTCAGATGTCAGATAGTCTAGTTGCGTACATTATGGGACATAAGAGTGTCCCATGGTTCCCAGATAAGGCAGAAGTCAGTCAGTGTCTTGCGTTCTCCGTATACATAATTTTCCATACTTCTGATGTAATTCATACAGTCTACTACTCCCTGCCATCTGGGGGGTTGGCTTTTCTTCCAATTTCTGGCTACAAGTAGTTTGGTGGAGATGAGGATGTATATTAGTAGGTTTCGTTTAGCTCTAGGGAGCAGGTCCACTCCCAAATGTAGAATCACCAAGGCCAGGCTGACTGTTTCCACCAGCTCAAGGTCCTTACATAGGGCTTCCACCCTTTTCCAGAGACCTGACAGTTTTGGGCATGACCACCAAATGTGTGTCGGGGTGCCCCTTTCTCCACACTCTCGCCAGCACATGGGAGAGTGATCAGGGTAGAGTCTCTGCAGTTTAGTAGGTACTAAATGCCATCTTGTAATTATCTTAAAATAAAGCTCATACAGGGTGACACAATGGGTGGCCTTTTTGGTGATACAAATTGCTTCCTCCCAAGCCTCCAGTGGGTAGTTAAGTTGTAGATCTCTCTCCCATGCCTCCATGTGGATAGTTTTGGAGGGGACAGGGTCTCCCAGTAGGCACTGATAATGTACTGAGAGCGGTTTGTGGAGTTGAAGATTGGCCTTCCAGCGTAATTCCCATGGGGTAGGGTCTCTCAATGCATCTTCTAAAAAGCCCCAAGAACGCATTAACGCTCGAAGGCGTAGAAGTGTAAAATGAAACCTCGGGGTTACAGAGGGTAGGGCTAACATGGCCGTATGGGTTTTTAGCTTCTTATTATCATAGAAGTCTGCTAGAGAGATCACTTCCGTGGTAGACCATGAGTTGGCAGGGATATCAGGCAAACCCATAAGGAGGCCTCTGATAGAATGTGTGGGTGAGGGGTGTGGGGCTATGAGTCTGTTATGTCTCAATTTCAGCCAGGTCTCCTGGCACCCCTTAACTATGTTATTTGGAATGCAAATTTTTGTCCGCCAATGTGGAGGTAACCACAGAAGGTCCTCCAGTTCCATCAGTGCCGGCAAGGATGCCCGTTCTAGCTCCTTCCATCTGGTCTCTGGAAGGTCGTTACCCCACGCTGAGGCGTGGGTGACCATTGCTGCCTCATGGTATTTCCTCGCGTTAGGGAGACCCGCACCTCCTCTCTCTATGGGAGCTTGCAGTATGCGGGCTGCGACTCGTGGTCTCTTGTCGCGCCAAGTGTAGGCATTAAAGAGAGTCTGGAACTTCCGGATCAAAGATACCGGAATTGGGATGGGAATACATCGGAACGCGTATGTGAGTCTGGGTAAGACCATCATTTTGAGAGCCGCTATTCTGCCAAACCATGAGATCTCGCCATACCTATTGGTATTCAATTCGAGTGTGATCTCTCTCAGTAATTTCTCATAGTTTTCTCTTATAATGATCCGTTTGGAATGAGATAGAAATATTCCTAGATGTTTAATGCCCTTTCTGGACCAGTTGAAAGGATAAAGGAGCCGAATGCTGCGTTCCTCTTCAAAAGGGAGGTTAAGGGAGTACACCTCAGTTTTACTAACATTTATTTTGTAATATGAGAGTTCGCCAAATTTCTGCAGTAGGCGGAACAATGGAGGGAGAGAATCTAGAGGTTCCGTGAGGAAGACCGTAAGGTCGTCCGCGAATAGAGCTAGTTTCTGAATAGTGTCATGGAGCTGGAGTCCCTGTATTTCGGGGCACTTCCTGATGGCTGCGCCTAGCGGTTCGATTGTCTTGTCCCGTTCGTTATCCGTATCGTGGGGGAACAGAAACCCAAGCCCCTCACCACAGCTGTGGGGGATGAGTAAAGTGCCATGGTAGCTTTGATATAAGCATTAGGGATCCCAAATGCCATCAGGGTCTGAGTTAAATAGTCCCATCTCACTCTGTCAAACGCTTTTTCAGCGTCGAGTGACAGAGTGAGCATGGGTAGGCCCAGATCCGCTACCTCTGAGTATATGTTCAAGAGACGGCGCGTATTATCAGAGCCTTGTCTATTGAGGACAAAACCTACTTGGTCTAAGTGTATTAGTGTCTGGAGGTGTGTGCTCAGTCTGTTGGCGAGGATCTTGGCGTAAATCTTGGCGTCAACATTTAGAGGGAGATGGGCCTATAGCTAGAGCACAGCGATGGGTCCTTGCCCTCTTTGTGGATCGTAGTGATGTTAGCCTCCAGAAATTCCGGAAGGAACTCACCGCGTTAGGCCACTCTATTGTAGAGACGAAGCAAAAATGGAGAGAGTGAGGGACTAAGGGTCTGATAGAAGGCGACAGTGAAGCCATCTGGTCCCGGGGCTTTGTGGGGTGCTAAATCATCTATGGCCATGCTGACCTCCCTCAAAGTGAACTGCTTTGCTAGTGTGGTCTTGGCATCAGCTGTCAGCATAGGTAGGTCTAGTCCCTCCAGGAACTGACGGATGTCATCTGGAGTGGCTTTAGTCGTCAGCTCAGCTGACGCGATGTTATAGAGGGAGGAGTAGTATTCTGCGAAGGCTACTCCTATTGCTTTGGGGGAGTGGACCGGTCCCTTCTGAGTTGTGATAGAGGCTATCCTACTCTGCTGTGTGCGCTTTCTGAGTTTATTGGCTAACAGCCTGTCTGCCCTATTGCCTTTGTAATAGTATAGCTGTTTAAGTCTATGTAAACTGTCCTGCACTCGCAAGGTTTCTCTTCTGGCAATTTCATCTCTAATGCGGCCTATCTGTTGGGCTAATAGGGATTCGGGGCATGATTTGTTAGTAGTCTCTAGAGAATAAAGCTCTCCATAGAGCTTGGCTAAGGACTGGTATCCTGTCTTACGACGGTGAGCTAACGTCTTGATGAAGTATCCTCTCAAGAATGCCTTAAGGGCTGCCCAGACCATGTCTAGGGCAGTGGAGCCTGTGTCATTGTGTGTCAGAAAGTCAGTTAATTCCCTGAGAAGTGAGGGTACCTCTCTCTCAGTCAATAGTTGATCGGGGAGTTTCCAAGGGGGTCTACTAGTCAAGGTCTGTAATTCAGAGAAGTCTAAATAGACCATGTCGTGGTCTGACCATGTGCATGGTTGAATAGTCGGATTTGTCATCTTATCTAATGACCAGGAGTCACATAGAACAAAGTCGATCCTCGAAGAGGAATTGTGTGCTTTGGAATAGTGTGTGAAATCTATAATAGTAGGGGCTAGACACCTCCATGCATCGTATAGACAATGCTGGAACATGAGTTTTCTGAAGGCATTAGAGGTTGACGAGATATTTCTATCTAAGTGGGTGGTGAGGGTGGATCTCTTATCTCTATGTGGGTCCCATACCATGTTGAGGTCCCCACCAATGATTAGGTGGCCTCTCTTTAGTTGGTCTACCCTGGCTAGGACCTGCCTTACAAAGGGGATCTGCTTTGTATTCGGTGCGTATACTGAGGCTAGGGTGTATTGAATGCCATTAAGTTTACAGATTAGTATGAGGAATCTACCTTCTGGATCTTTCTCAATGTGCTCTAGTGTGTAGGTTAAATCTCTACTGAGCAGAATTGCCACTCCTCGTGTCTTCCCTGTGTTATTAGAGGCGGTTTCGCAGATAGGGTAATGTCGCGTGCCCTTAATGGTATTAGTTTCTCCTGACCAATGTGTCTCCTGGAGGAACAGAATGTGGATCTTGTGTGTACAGATATAATTTTGCAAGAGTTTCCTCTTCGTAGGGGAATTGAGTCCCTGCGCATTGAGAGTAGCTATTCTGATCGGTGCCATTACTAGGGTCAGTTAAGGACAAAGGGAGGGGTACAACCTGAATGGGAGGTAAAGGGAATATGGGGGCTGCTATCGAGGAGCCTGGAACGGTTGTCTGTCAAGCTGTGGTGTCTGCAATAGTCAAGAAATCGGGTGTCCTGAATATTACTCTTATGAAAGAGTAATGAGAGGGTGAGGGAAAAAAAAGTGTCAAAGAATCACTTTCGCAATGAGTGTCTCTCCTGATGTCTATCAGGGGGACACAACTATTTTTGTGGGGCGGAGATGTGCAGAGGTCAGCCGTTGCCTCCGCCAAACCCAATAACAATATTGCTTTTAGAATACAACATAAATATAACGTAACATACTTAAATTGATATGTAACATGTTAAACAGTAATAAACAAGAACATATAATCAAACTATCAAACCAGAGGGGGAATGTGCTCTGTCATCTGACCAAGTAACTCCTTAATAAAAGGTATTAGATATCTGTCAATTAGGGCTGTAGAAGTACCTGGCTTATAGTGTAGGTCCTAGTCAAAGAGGGGATATGATTTTCTGGTTGGGTGGACAGCCTTACAGGGATGAGAAAGTGATAGGTAGCTAAGTCTGTGTTAGTGAGCTGCTTCTGTGTAAGGCCGGGGGTTGTGGTTCTAATTAACTTATATACTCTGGTCTTACTTTCCTCTAATGGTCATATTATAACTAGTGTCACCTATAGTCGGGTGTAATTATATTGTCACTTAGGGGCAAGTCGGGTGTGGGTTCGCAGGGTATAAGGATCAGGAGGAAAGCCAGAAGATGTAGTGTGGAGTCAGCTGGTCAGATCTCTATCGGTGTATCCTGCAGTTAAGTAGTCAGAGCAAACATTTCAGAGTAATATGAGGAACATACTTAGAGAAAAAACATAACTAGGGTGAGACATTACAGTTTATCCTTCATTCAACCAGCAATAAACATAGGGGTAATCATGTCTGATTATACTAGGTACTATCAATGCATATATTGTGTATATTGAGTGTTCTATGGTTAGAACGTTAACATGGAGATCAAGTACAACTTGTATTTAGAACATAGCACCCAGTGAGGTTATCATTTCAACTACAAAACTATGGAAGTATGAAAGTACATAGTTCAAATTAGTATGAAATCTGGATGTCTCACCCATCTTCATCTGTGGCCTTAGGTTCCTTTTGAAAAGCGTGCGTGGGAGAAGCCCACAAAAGTCTCTGGATCAATGTAAAACTGTATTAATAAAGCTGTAAACGGATTCCCTATGTATCTTCAGCTAAGGATAAATCCCTTGAGTCTAGGGGTCTTTTGGAAGTGGGTGCCGGCCGTTGTGGCAGCGGTCTCCAGGTTGGTGTAGAGGCCCTAAGTCCGCTGTTCTCAGCAGGGCCAGGATCACGGTCCCCCGAGTCCCGTGGGAGCAGTTACCATTTCAGCAAAAGTTCTCTGGCCTGTTGTGGCGAGGAATTGTTGGCTGTCTTTGGTGATGAACAGTCGAACTGGATAGCCCCATCTATATTTAAGGCCTTTATCTCTGAGAATCTTGGTATACGGATGGTAGTGCCTACGAATTTGGAGCGTGTGTGGGGAGAGGTCAGGGTAAATCTGCAGATCAGCATATTTATCTGGTAATGACTTTTCTCTTGCAAGAACTCGGATGAGCTTTTCTCGGAATGTGTAGTAGTGAAGCTTGGCTATTACATCACGGGGCTTCCCCTCATCTGCAGATCTAGGTCTGACCGCTCTATGTGCTCTGTCAATTAGGGTTTCATTGCCCAGATCAGCGCCCAGTGCTGCTTTGAACAGGTCTTGCAGGTAAGCATCTAGATCCTGTGGTTGAACAGTCTCTGGGATACCTTTAATTCGAATGTTATTGCGGCGTGACCTGTCTTCCAGGTCCGCTAACTTTAGTTCTAGGTCTGTTATTTGACCAGCCAAGCATTGGGAGTAACTCAGAAGATTTGTATGATCCACAGAAAGGTCTTCCTGCCTGCGCTCCAGCGCATCTGTTCGCTCTCCAATGCTGCCTATATCCTTATGTTATCCTTGTCTTATGAAGCAAATAAGATAAGTTATTATTCTGTTATTGTTTCTGAACCAATTCAGTACTAATCTTTTATAACTCTTGATGTATGTTTATAATAAAAACACCTATTGTAATAGTTAATACTTCCCTATAGTATTAAAAAATCACAAGGTGTAACAAACATATATATTCCTGTAATACATAAGGGAAACTACAGGAGAACAGTTACATATTACTAAGCCACACAAAGTATAAGAATGGAACAACCAGATCTCCCACAGGTTGTTTATGATATGTCACAAAAAATGGATCAGATGGGAAAAGCCATCTTAGAATTGCAAAGGGAGAACCAAGTTATGAGGGGACTTATAAAAGATTCCAAAGAACAATATTCTAGCTCTCTAGAACCTCAAGTCTGTGTACCAGAGTTATTCTCAGGGGATAGAAGATCATATAGACAATTCAAAAATGCCTGTGGTCTGCTATACAATTTAAAACCCAGAACTTATCCTAACGACCGGGTGAAAGTGTTAACCACCATATCCTATTTACGGTCTGAACCTAGGATTTGGGCGGATCAATTGTGTGAAGCTAACTCACCTATTCTTAACTCCTTAAGTGACTTTTTCCAAGCCATGGATGAGTTGTACTCTGATACAGATATCCAACTTTCTGCAGAATTAAAAATGAGACAACTAAAACAAGGAAAAAGGCCAGTTGAAGAATATATAACGGAATTCAAGTTATATGCCACAGATTCTTCTTGGAGTAGAGTTTCATTACGAAATCAATTTAGACTTGGGCTTTCGGAAATGCCAGACACTCTTGAAGCACTAATGAGATTAGCAACGCAAATAGATCGCCGAATCCGAGAGAGAAAAGCAGAACGCTACTATACCGATTCTCAGTTTAAAGTACAACCCACAGTTCATCTAAAACAACCTGGGGCTTCAACAGAAAAAGTCACCCCCATGGAGATTGGCATCTTGAGAGAACCTTTAACTACTGATGAAAGATCACGTCACAGAGCCCAGCGCCTCTGTATGTATTGTGCCGATCCCAACCACACAGTCTCTGACTGTCCAATTCTACGCAAGAACAAAAAGCGTAAGTTTACATTTATACATAAATCAGATTCTTATGAAACTTCTCAAACTTACTGTGACTTATCTCTTTTTATACAGTGGGACCATAAGAGGGTGAAAGTTAAAGCAATAATAGACTCCGGAACATCAGGCAACTTTATGGATGTCACTTTTGTTCACCTCAATAAAATACCTGTTGAAAAAAAAAATTCACCTGTGTTCCTGCGAGTTATTGATGGGTCCACTCTCACCACTGGACCTATCACTCAACATACTATACCCCTTTTAACTACTACTGAGTCAGGGCATACTGAGTTTGTTGTTTTTGATGTAATTCCATCACCCCATTTCCCTCTTGTCTTAGGTTTAAACTGGCTACAGTTACATAATCCTGTAATTAATTGGCAAGATCTACACTTAAGCTTTTCCTCACCTTTCTGTAGAAATACATGTTACCCACAACAAGACATATTACTCGTAAACTCCAAGACTTCGCCTTTACCTTTAGTTTACAGTGATTTTACTGATGTATTTAGTAAGGTAGAAGCAGAGACTCTTCCTCCTCATCAGATTTACGACTGTCCGATAGAATTAATTCCTGGTTCTTCTCTTCCAGTAGGTCATCTATATCCATTAAGCCAACCTGAGCTTAACCATTTAAAAGAGTACCTCACTGAAAATTTACGCAAAGGTTTTATACGATCTTCTACGTCTCCTACAGCAGCCGGAATGTTTTTTGTCACAAATAAAGACAAAACACTGAGACCAATAATTGATTACCGGGAACTAAATAAATGCACGGTAAAAAACCGCTACCCTTTACCCCTAATTCCGGAATTAATTGAAAGATTAACCGATGCAAAAATTTTCTCAAAACTTGATCTTAGAGGTGCGTATAATCTCATTCGCATACGTCAAGGGGATGAATGGCTCACCGCATTCAGGACCAGATATGGTCTTTTTGAATACTTAGTGATGCCATTCGGTCTTTGTAATGCCCCTGCCACGTTCCAGCATTTCATTAATGACATCTTCAGAGATTTGCTGGACGTGTGTATGGTGGTATACCTCGATGATATTTTAATCTATTCAAAAAATGAAGAGGAACATATTAAACACGTTAGATGGGTGTTAGCAAGGCTGAGAGTCCACAAGCTATATGCCAAGCCAGAAAAATGTTCATTTCATGACACCACCATATCGTTTCTAGGTTATACTATCTCACCCTCTGGCATACAAATGCAGACTGAAAAAGTTGAAGCTGTAAAAGATTGGCCAACACCTACCAACAAAAAGGAATTGCAGAGATTCCTGGGATTCTCGAATTACTATCGAAAATTTATCAAGGGCTTCTCAGAGATCGTCAAACCACTCACACAACTAACAGGAACTAGTCTGCCTTTCAAATGGACTTCAAGTCACACTAAAGTCTTTGAACAACTGAAGACTTCATTCACGTCTGCTCCCATTCTGAGATTTCCTGATGTGAATCTACCCTATATTCTTGAGGTTGATTCCTCAGATCATTCTATCGGTGCAGTACTCTCTCAACAAAAAACTAACAGATCCCTTACACCCTGTTTCTTTCTTCTCTAAAGCAATGAGTTCAGCGGAAAGGAACTATACCAACTATACCATAGGTGATAAGGAGTTACTTGCCATCTGTAAATCATTGGAGTTCTGGAGACATCTATTGGAAGGGGCTTTGCATCCCATTGTGATTTTCACAGATCACAAAAATTTAAAATATTTACAAAACAATAAAACCCTTTCAAGTAGACAAGTACGTTGGTCACTATACTTTTCTAGATTTGATTTCCAGATAGTCTATCGTCCCGCCAGTAAGAATGGTAAAGCTGACGCACTTTCTAGGCAAGATTTTGATTTACCTGAAGTACAAAACCCAACAAGTATCATTCCTACAAATAGATTCCTTGGTTTTACTACAACTTTTCTCAAAGAAGTAAAGAAAAATTCTACCCAACCGCCATCCATTAGGAATAAAAATCTATCCCAGAAGGATGGTATCTATTATTTTAAAAACAAGATGTATATCCCATTTAATTTGAGGAATCATATAATAGAACAACATCATGATTCTCCATTAGCCGGACATCCAGGTGTAGCTCGCACTTTGGATTTACTGTCTAGGAAATATTGGTGGCCTAAAATGTTTTCTTCAGTGCTTGATTACGTTAAGTCTTGTGTTACTTGTCAAGTATCTAAAATAGAGAAAAAATCTCCTTATGGTTTGCTGATGCCAATTCCTACCGCAGAGGGTCCCTGGCAACAGATTAGTCTGGACTTTATTGTTGAATTGCCACCATCAAATACTTATACCACTATACTAGTTGTTATTGATACTTTCACTAAAATGGCACACTTCTTGCCATATCACAAATTACCAACTTCTTCTGAAACGGCTACATTGTTCATCAACAACATCATCAAATTGCATGGCATCCCAAAAACAATCATTTCTGACAGAGGATCTCAATTCACCTCTCGGTTTTGGAGAAACTTATGTCTTTCCCTGAAGATTGACCATCATTATACAACATCTTTCCATCCACAAGCTAATGGACAAGCAGAAAGATTAAATCAGTGGTTGGATGAATATTTAAGATGTTTCTGTTCTTATCAACAACATGAGTGGCATAAGTTCTTAGCACTCGCAGAATTTGCATACAACAACTTAACCAATTCCTCAACAAAACTTACACCTTTCTATGCCAACTATGCTTATCATCCGAATTTTGATTCGCTTCTAAGCACTCCTTCTGTTTCTCCGACAGTTGACGAGTTAAATAATGCGATCCTTGATAATTTCAGGTTCCTCAAGGACAACATCATGAAGGCACAAGCTACTCAAAAACACTTCTATGATTTACGTCATAGGAAGCCTCCTTTATACAAGATTGGTGATAAAGTTTGGTTATCCACCAAAAACCTTCGGATACAAGTTCCTAGCAGAAAACTTACCCAAAAGTTCTGTGGGCCCTTTTCAATTTCACGGATCATTAACGAGAATGCAGTCACTTTACTTCTACCTGATACTCTAAACATTCATCCTACCTTCCATGTATCACTACTCAAACCTTACCTTCCAACCAGAACCACTCTTCCGCTTGTTCCATCAAACTTGAACTCAGAAGGTTCCGAAGTTTATGAAGTTCATTCACTACTCGATTCCAGATTCCATAAAGGAATATTACAATATTTAGTTCACTGGAAAGATTTTTCTGACGAGGAGGACAGTTGGGAACCCTCCTCTAATCTCCGAGCTCCTCGTTTGGTGGCCCAATTTCACCGACGCTTTCCTGATCGTCCACGGCCTCAAGCTGTGGGACAGCTTGCCTGAGGAGGGGGTCCTGTCAGGTTTCATTGTTTGAGTATATACCTTTAAGTTCTGAATGACCTATCACATACACACACACCCTTTATAACACCTGCTACAACGTCTCTCCTTGCTTAGTAATTTGATTGAACTGCCTGAGTAGTATCTCCTTAGCTAAGCTCCGAGATTTTCACTAATCTTCTAACAAATTATGCAGAATCTCTAATCTTCCTGAAGTGATTCTGTCATTCTTTCCTCAACTAACTCTGCTTGCCTCTAACAGCCTTAACAGTGCTTCTGCTATTTAATTACCATCCAACTACTTCGCATTCTGACTACTTTGGAAGCCTGAGTGTCATATCGGATCAGTCTCTCATTTCTAAAGAGTCTAACATTGAGAATTCTTCAGTAAGAACTGTTATATTTACCTGGTTACAAAACAAAAGAACAGCTTTAACCTAACGCTTAACTTTTACAGAGCTCTGTACCTTACATCGGCACACTGCCGCTCCCGGTGCTCTGACGTCAGATGCCACTTTCTGTTCTCAGGATACACCGGAAGAGAGTCCTACCTCCACCGCAAAGAACTCTGTTGAACCACTACTCTCCGGTAAGGAAACCGAACTTCATTCAAGGTACAGCTACCTCATTTGAGTACAGTGAATTATTGCTATCACGAACTGGTTCTTATTTAATAGTTAAGCACCTTCTGTCTGCTATCCGCTGTTACGCTCTGCTACTCTGATAACAAAGTCTGCTTCCTGCTTGTGCCCTAACTCTTACCGTACTAATTTCGAAAGTTATTTTTTCATTATATGAACTTTTCTCTCTGGCTGCTTGCAGACTGTTTGCACTCCATTGCACATTATTCAACTAACAAGTATAGCTTGAATTTTGCTGTTGCATTTGACCTTGTTCTCCTTGTATCTTTGTTTTGCTGAAGTTACTTGTTAGCTCTAGTATCCACTTACTCATAAAGGCTACAAGTGACTTATTCCCTACATACTCATTGTTATCCTTGTCTTATGAAGCAAATAAGATAAGTTATTATTCTGTTATTGTTTCTGAACCAATTCAGTACTAATCTTTTATAACTCTTGATGTATGTTTATAATAAAAACACCTATTGTAATAGTTAATACTTCCCTATAGTATTAAAAAATCACTAGGTGTAACAAACATATATATTCCTGTAATACATAAGGGAAACTACAGGAGAACAGTTACAGTGTCACACAGCATATACTCTGGTTCATTGCTCTGTGCCAGCCAGCAGCCACCAGTGTTAATATCCGTTTATAACATTATTTTAAATTTAAAAAATAAATAAAAAAAATAAAAAATATTTTGCTAGTGTAATCTAATTACATTTACTATCAGGCCTGTGTCTGTCAGGCTCACTCAGCAATAATATACCTCATTTTTTCAGTCTTTTGGTTAATTGGTCTGTGCCAGTCAGCCACCCAGCACTCATATCTATTCTTCTTCACCTTAATTTTAATGTAAAAAAAAAAAAGTTTAAATTTGTTTGCTAGTGTAATCTAAAATAATTTTCTATCCGGCCTGTGTGTTTTGCTGACATACAGAGCCTACTGTGTTTACTTGCTGCCCTCCCTAGTCTATGAGCCACGACTCATATGTGTTTAACCTTTTTTTAATTCCCCCCCCAAAAAAATAATTTCAATCATTTTTCTAGTGTAATCTAATAGTATTTTCTATCAGGCTTGTGTGTATCCGACTTACAGAGCCTACTGTTTTTAATAGCTGCCCTTCCAAGGCTATCAGCCACGACTCATATTTATGTGCTTAACCTTTTTCTTAAAATTTCCAAAAAAAAGTCTTTAAATCATTATGCTAGTGTAATCTAATTGTATTTTCTATCAGGCCTGTGTCTAACTGTCTATCTAACTTACACAGCATACTGTTGTTATAATTGCTGCCCTACGTAGCAGCCAGCCAGTGCGACCACTCATAGAGTCATATGTGCATTGCACTTCTTAACATAATTTTAATATTAAAATCTAAAATTTTAAAATATTTTGCTAGTGTAATCTAACTTAATTTTCTATCAGGCCTGTGTTTTTGTCACTTACACAGCATACTGTGTTAAATTGCTGCCCTACCTACCATCCACGACTCATATCTGCCAGCCTGTGTGCCAGGTCCAACTAGCCAATTAGTGGCACCAATCACAATTCTTGTAACAGTAATTAAAAAAAAAAATCATAATTTTTTTGGACTGCAAATATTCAGTCTCCTAGTGCCACTGAATTGCATTTACCTCCTGCCTGCCACTGCCAGCCTTTTGTGCCAGGCCGTCTAGCCAACTATTTACACCAATCATAATTGTTGTCACAGACAGTATAGTTAGTAATTTAAATAAAAAATTTTTTTATTGTTGATCTTAATCCTCAGTTTGCTCGTGCCCTAGAATTGCACTTTTCTACTGCCTTCCAAGCCTATGTGCCAGGCCTACATGAAAAATATTTACACCAATCATAGTTGTTGTGACAGTATTCTTAATAATTAAAAAATAAAATTGGTGGTAATAGTTGTTGAGAATCCTCAGTTTGCTGGTGCCATTGAATAGCACTTTCCTGCTGCCTTGCAGCCTGCTGTGAGCCAGGCCCACCTAGCCAATTGTTGCCAGCAATCATATTTCTTTTAACAGTATTGCAAAAATTGTCAATCATCACTGTTTTGACTGTCAGTAATCAGTCTCCTAGTGCCCTTGAATTGCATCTACCTCCTGCCTGCCAGCCTTTTGTGCCAGGCCGTCTTGCCAACTATTTACACCAATCCTAATTTTTTGTCACAGTACAGTTACTAATTAAAATTAAAAAAATCTTGATTGTTGATGATCTTAATCCTCAGTTTGCTCGTGCCCTAGAATTGCACTTTTCTACAGCCTTCCAAGCCTGTGTGCCAGGCCTACTTAAAAAATATTTACACCAATCATATTTGTTGTGACAGTATTCTAATAATTAAAAATTAAAATTTTTGGTAATAGTTGTTGTGAATCCTCAGTTTGCTGGTGCCATTGAATAGCACTTTCCTGCTGCCTTGCAGCCTGCTGTGAGCCAGACCCACCTAGCCAATTGTTGCCAGCAATCATATTTCTGTTAACAGTATTGCAAAAATTGTCAATCATCACTGTTTTGACTGTCAGTAATCAGTCTCCTAGTGTCCTTGAATTGCATCTACCTCCTGCCTGCCAGCCTTTTGTGCCAGGCCGTCTTGCCAACTATTTACACCAATCCTAATTTTTTGTCACAGTATAGTTACTAATTAAAATTAAAAAAATCTTGATTGTTGATGATCTTAATCCTCAGTTTGCTCGTGCCCTAGAATTGCACTTTTCTACAGCCTTCCAAGCCTGTGTGCCAGGCCTACTTGAAAAATATTTACACCAATCATATTTGTTGTGACAGTATTCTAATAATTAAAAATTAAAATTTTTGGTAATAGTTGTTGTGAATCCTCAGTTTGCTGGTGCCCTTGAATAGCACTTTCCTCCTGCCTTGCAGCCTGCTGTGAGCCAGGCCCACCTAGCCAATTGTTGCCAGCAATCATATTTCTGTTAACAGTATTGCAAAAATTGTCAATCATCACTGTTTTGACTGTCAGTAATCAGTCTCCTAGTGTCCTTGAATTGCATCTACCTCCTGCCTGCCATCCTTTTGTGCCAGGCCGTCTTGCCAACTATTTACACCAATCCTAATTTTTTGTCACAGTATAGTTACTAATTAAAATTAAAAAATTCTTGATTGTTGATGATCTTAATCCTCAGTTTGCTCGTGCCATAGAATTGCACTTTTCTACTGCCTTCCAAGCCTGTGTGCCAGGCCTACTTGAAAAATATTTACACCAATCATATTTGTTGTGACAGTATTCTTAGTAATTAAAAATTATTTTTTTTGTTAATAGTTGTTGTGAATCCTCAGTTTGCTGGTGCCAGTGAATAGCACTTTCCTCCTGCCTTGCAGCCTGCTGTGTGCCCGCCCACCTAGCCAATTATTGCCAGCAATCATATTTCTTTTAACAGTATTGCAAAAATTGTCAATCATCACTGTTTTGACTGTCAGTAATCAGTCTCCTAGTGTCCTTGAATTGCATTTACCTCCTGCCTGCCAGCCTTTTGTGCCAGGCCGTCTTGCCAACTATTTACACCAATCATAATTGTTGTCACAATATAGTTACTAATTAAAATTAAAAAATTCTTGATTGTTGATGATCTTAATCCTCAGTTTGCTCGTGCCCTAGAATTGCACTTTTTTACTTCCTTGCAAGACTGTGTGCCAGGCCTACTTGAAAAATATTTACACCAATCATATTTGTTGTGACAATATTCTTAATAATTAAAAATTAAAATTTTTGTTAATAGTTGTTGTGAATCCTCAGTTTGCTGGTGCCATTGAATAGCACTTTCCTCCTGCCTTGCAGCCTGCTGTGAGTCAGGCCCACCTAGCCATTTGTTGCCAGCAATCATATTTCTTTTAACAGTA
Organism: Bombina bombina; assembly: GCF_027579735.1. Taxonomy (NCBI): domain Eukaryota; kingdom Metazoa; phylum Chordata; class Amphibia; order Anura; family Bombinatoridae; genus Bombina; species Bombina bombina. Next base: position 81,675,293 of record NC_069503.1, read on the forward strand.
TTGCAAAAATTGTCAATCATCACTGTTTTGACTATCAGTAATCAGTCTCCTAGTGTCCTTGAATTGCATCTACCTCCTGCCTGCCATCCTTTTGTGCCAGGCCGTCTTGCCAACTATTTACAACAATCATAATTTTTGGTCACAGTATAGTTACTAATTAAAATTAAAAAATTCTTGATTGTTGATGATCTTAATCCTCAGTTTGCTCGTGCCCTAGAATTGCACTTTATACTGCCTTCCAAGCCTGTGTGCCAGGCCTACTTGAAAAATATTTACACCAATCATAGTTGTTGTGACAGTATTCTTAATAATTAAAAAATAAAATTGGTGGTAATAGTTGTTGAGAATCCTCAGTTTGCTGGTGCCATTGAATAGCACTTTCCTGCTGCCTTGCAGCCTGCTGTGAGCCAGGCCCACGTAGCCAATTGTTGCCAGCAATCATATTTCTTTTAACAGTATTGCAAAAATTGTCAATCATCACTGTTTTGACTGTCAGTAATCAGTCTCCTAGTGTCCTTGAATTGCATCTACCTCCTGCCTGCCAGCCTTTTGTGCCAGGCCGTCTTGCCAACTATTTACACCAATCATAATTGTTGTCACAGTATAGTTACTAATTAAAATTAAAAAAAATTTGATTGTTGATCTTAATCCTCAGTTTGCTCGTGCCATTGAATTGCACTTTTCTACTGCCTGCCAGCCTGTGTGCCAGGCCCAACTATCCAATTAGTGCCAGCAATCATATTTCTTTTAACAGTATTGCAAAATTTCTCAATCATCACTGTTTTGACTGTCAATCTGCAGTCTACTAGTGCCCTTGAATTGCATTTTCCTCCTGCCTGCCTGCCTGCCTGTGTGCCAGTCCCAACTAGCCAATTAGTGCCACCACTCATATTTATTGTAACAGGATTGGAATATTGTTAATCATAACTGTTTTGACTGTGATTCTGCAGTCTCCTAGTGCCATTGAATTGCAGTTTCCTTTCTCCCAGCGTGTGTGCCAGACAGGCCCATTTGCCAACTAGTGCCAAACCATCATATTTGTTTCCACAGTACTTGTCTTTTTTGTTGTTGTCACTCTCACAGCATATACTGTGCCCACTTTCACAGTGCCACCACTCAATTGGTGTAATAGTATTGTTAGTGTCCATTTAAAAAAAAAAAGACAGGCAGAGGCAGGCCACCCCGCAGGTTCCGTGGTCGTGGTTGTGGTGCTGTGATTCCTTTAGACCCTACAAATATGCACATTGTTCAGACGCCGGGTGCCAGGGGAGACGCAAAAACTTCTGAGGAGGACCTAGTTGAATGGCTAACACAGGACACCCAATTTTCTTCAGCTTCCGCTGCTAGTCCTCCTAACCTTGACGCACCATCTAAGTCCAGCTGTGCTTTGGGCAGGTCTCAAGTGACCAGTGACACTCCCCCGCCTGTCGCCACCACCAACACTAGCACCACAGCCGCTTCACTTGATCTGTCACAGGAGTTATTGACACATCATTTGGAAGAAATGAGTGATGCGCAACCATCATTGACAGAGGATGTAGATAATAGTGATCAGTCTCAGTCAGGCAGCATTACCGACATGGAGGTACGGTGTGATGATGATGATGTTGTACCCGCTGCTGCTTCCTTTCTTGATGTTTCAGATACAAGTGAAGCGGTTGATGATGATGTGTCGGTGGATGTCACGTGGGTGCCTGCTAGAAGAGAAGAAGAAGAGGGGGAAAGTTCAGATGGGGAGACAGAGAGGAGGAGGAGGAGACGATTTGGAAGCACGGGGAGGTCGTCTCAAGGAGCTAGTGGCACAGTCAGACAGCATGCATCGTCACCAGGGGTCAGCCAGACAGCACGCCGATGCCCATCAACGCATGCTGTTGCCACCACCAGAATGCCTTCATCGCAGAGCTCAGCAGTGTGGCATTTTTTTTGTGTGTCTGCCTCTGACAACAGCGATGCCATTTGCAACCTGTGCCAAAAGAAACTGAGTCGTGGGAAGTCCAACAGCCACCTAGGTACAACTGCTTTGCGAAGGCACATGGTCTCCCATCACAAAGGCCGATGGGAAGAACACATGAGTAGAAGCAGCACACAAAGTGAAAGCCGCCCTCCTCCTCCTGCTCCAGCATCTTCAGCCACGTCAACCAGTGCTGTCCTCCTTGCCCCCTCTCAACCATCCTCCACTCAGTCTCTCTTACGTAGCAGTTCCTGGTCATCTGCCCACAGTCAGGTGTCTGTCAAGGACATGTTTGAGCGTAAGAAGCCAATTTCTCAAAGTCACCCCCTTGCCCGGCGTCTGACAGCTGGCTTGTCTGAACTCTTAGCCCGCCAGCTTTTACCATACAAGCTGGTGGAGTCTGATGCTTTCAAAAAATTTGTATCTATTGGGACACCGCAGTGGAAGGTACCTGGCAGAAATTTCTTTTCACAAAAGGCAATCCCAAACCTGTACTCTGTTGTGAGAAAGGAAGTTATGGCATGTCTGGCACACAGCAATGGGGCAAGGGTCCATATGACCACGGATAGCTGGTCTGCAAAGCATGGTCAGGGCAGGTATATCACCTACACTGCGCATTGGGTAAACCTGCTGAATTCTGACAAGCATGGAATGCGTGGCTCTGCAGAAGAGTTGGTGACACCGCCACGACTTGCAGGCAGGCCTGCTGCTACCTCCTCTACTCCTCCTACTCCATCCTCTTCCATAACCTCTTCCTCGGCTGAGTCCTCTTCAACTTCTGCGTCTTGCTCCATATCTATGGCACCCCCCAGCTCCCCAAGTACTATCCTACATCCTGGGTACGGCAGTGTCACGCCGTCTTGGGGTTGACTTGCCTGAAAGCGGAGAGTCACATCGCACCAGCACTCCTGACCGCCCTGAACGCACAGGTGGATCAGTGGCTGACTCCGCACCAACTGGAGATTGGCAAGGTTGTTTCTGACAATGGAAGTAATTTGGTGGTGGCATTGAAATTGGGCAAGTTGACACATGTGCCGTGCATGGCACATGTGTGTAATCTAATTGTACAACGATTTGTCCATAAGTACCCAGGCTTACAGGACGTCCTGAAGCAGGCCAGGAAGGTGTGTGGCCATTTCAGACGTTCCTACACGGCCATGGCGCACTTGTCCGATATCCAGCGTCGAAACAACCTGCCAGTGAGGCGCTTGATTTGTGACAGCCCGACACGGTGGAATTCAACACTCCTAATGTTTGACTGCCTTCTCCAACAAGAAAAAGCTGTTAATGAGTATTTGTATGACCGGGGTGCTAGGCCAGCCTCCGGGGAGCTGGGGATATTTTTTCCAAATTACTGGAGGCTCATGCGCAATGCCTGTAGGCTCATGCGTCCTTTTGAGGAGGTGACAAACCTTGTCAGTCGCACCGAAGGCACCATCAGCGACATCATACCATTTGTTTTCTTCCTGGAGCGTGCCCTGCGAAGAGTGCTGGATCAGGCAGTAGATGAGCGTGAAGAGGAAGCGGGAGAGTTGTGGTGTCCATCACCCCCGCAAACAGCCGAATCAGCATCGCTTGCTGGACCTGCGGCAATGCAGGAAGAGGATTGTGAGGAAGAGGAGTCAGAGGAGGAATGTGGCTTTGAGGAGGAGGAGGAGGAGGAAGACCGAGCACAACAGTCATCCCAGGGTGCTCGTTGTTGTCACCTCTCTGGTACCCGTGGTGTTGTACGTGGCTGGGGGGAAGAAGATACCATCAGTGAGATCAGTGAGGAGGAGGAACGCAACATGATTAGCTCAGCATCCAACCTTGTTCAAATGGGTTCTTTCATGCTGTCGTGCCTGTTGAGGGACCCTCGTATAAAAAAGCTGAAGGAGAACGACCTGTACTGGGTGTCCATGCTCCTCGACCCCCGGTATAAGCATAAAGTGCCTGAAATGTTACCAAATTCCCGCAAGTTGGAAAGGATGGAGCATTTTCATAATAAATTAAAAACTATGCTTTACACAGCGTATAAGGGTGATGTCACAGCACCACGGGAATGTAACAGGGGAAGAGATTAAATTAATCCTCCTCCTCCTCCCACGACCACGGCGGCAAGGACCGGGCGCTTTCCTGACGTCTTGTTGATGGAGGACATGCGTACCTTTTTAACTCCCATGCACCATCAGAGCCTTTCGGGATCCAGCCTTAGAGAAAGACTCAACCGACAGGTAGCAGACTACCTAGCTTTAACTGCGGATCTCGACACTCTCAGGAGCGATGGACCCCTTGACTACTGGGTGTGCAGGCTGGACTTGTGGCCTGAGCTATCCCAATTTGCAATGGAACTTCTGGCCTGCCCCGCTTCAAGTGTCCTGTCCGAAAGGACTTTTAGTGCAGCAGGAGGTTTTGTCACTGAGAAGAGAAGTCGCCTAGGTCAAAAAAGCCTTGACTATCTCACTTTTATAAAAATGAATTAGGGCTGGATCCCGAAGGGACTGACATTGGGCGATACATTTGAATAAAAAAGGCCTGATGATGAGATGAGCTGGATTGGGCTACAACTGGTACACAGGCTGGCCTTTTTTTTTTTTTATAAAGCCGGAGGACTTGCTTGACTTATCCGCCAACAACTAGTGTTCAAGCCACAAGCTTTTAGGGCACTTTATAAATGTTTTACAAACATCGATTTTTCTGGCCGCTGCTACAGCAGTTGCTACAACAATACCCCAATTTTTCAGTCATTTGTACATTCCGAATTTTTCTGGACTCTGCTGCAGCTCTGTGGGTACAAAACTCAAATAAAAAAAATAAGGCACATAACACTAGTGATTAAACTGTTACGAATTGTACAACTTAGCACACCACTCATATCTGGTGGACCATTAAATTGAACGCAAAATTCCACAAATTTGAAAGAGTAGGACCGACCAAGCATCTTTATCCGTCTCTTCGTTGCTCTAAATTATCTCCGTGTTCCATCTATGCCATACCTGTACTCTATTGTGCAAAAGGGTGGCATATGTGGTGTTTCATGCTGTTGTGCCTGTTGCGGGTCGTGGCCCATGATATAAAAAGGCTGAAGGAGAACGACCTGTAATGGGTGCCCCATCAAATTTTTAGAAAAATGTTCCTGGTTCCTCTCAATTATCTCTGGGTTTCTAAAATGGATGCCATACCTGTACTCGCTTGTGCAAAAGGATGGCATATGTGGTGGTGTTTCCTGCAGTTGTTTCTGTTGAGGGTGCTGGACCCTCTTATAAAAAAGCTGAAGGAGAACGACCTGGAGTGGGAGTCCAAGCATGGTTTTTGGGGCTATTTCACTTTTACAAACAATTATCTGTGGGTTTCTAAAATCAATGCCGTACCAGTACTCTATTGTTCAAAAGGATGCCATACGTCCTCTTTCCTGTTGGTGTTTTTTTTGAGGGTCCAGGACCCTCTTATAAAAAGGCCTAAGGAGAAAGAGGTGTACTGGGTGTCCACTCATTTTTTTTTCTATTTAACAATTGACCAAAATGATCTCTGGTTTTGTAAAATCAATGCTGTACCTGTACTCTATTGTTCAAAAGGATGCCATACGTCCTCTTTCCTGCTGGTGTTTTTTTTGAGGGTCCAGGACCCTCTTATAAAAAGGCCTAAGGAGAAAGAAGTGCACTGGGTGTCCATCGAATCATTTTTTTAATTCAAATTTCCATTTGCAAAAAATTATCTCTGGGTTTCTAAAATCAATGCATTTCCTGTACTCTATTGTTCAAAAGGATGCCATATGTCCTCTTTCCTGCTGGTATTTTGTTTGAGGGTCCTGGACCCTCTTATAAAAAGGCCTAAGGAGAAAGAATTGTACTGGGTGTCCATCGAATCATTTTTTTTATTCAAATTCCCGGTTGCAACAAATTATCCCCGGGTTTCTAAAATCAATGCCTTTCCTATAATCTTTTTTTCACAAAGGATGCCATATGTCCTCTTTCCTTCTGCTGGTTTTGTTGAGTGTCCTGGAGCCTCTGCTAAAAAGGCCTAAGGATAAATAAGTGTACTGGGTGTCTATTCAATGTTTTTTTAGATTTCCCGGTTGTAACAAATTTTCTCTGTGTTTCTAAAATCAATGCCTTTCCTGTAATCTATTTTTCAAAAGGATGCCATATGTCCTCTTTCATGCTGTTGTTTCTGTTGAGGCTCCAGGAGCCTCTTCTAAAAAGGCCTAAGGATAAAGAAGTGTACTGGGTGTATAATCTATTTTTTTTTAGATTTCACGGTTGCAACTAATGATCTCTGTGTTTCTAAAATCAATGCCTTTCCTGTAATCTAATTTACAAAAGTATGCCATATGTCCTCTTTCCTGCTGCTGGTTTTGTTGAGGGTCCTGGAGCCTCTGCTAAAAAGGCCTAAGGATAAAGAAGTGTACTGGGTGTCTAATCTATGTTTTTTTAGATTTCAAGGTTGGAACAAATTATCCCCGGGTTTCTAAAATCAATGCCTTTCCTGTAATCTATTATTCACAAGGATGCCATATGTACTCTTTCATGCTGTTGTTTCTGTTGAGGCTCCGGGACCCTCTTATAAAAAGGCCTTAAGATAAAGAAGTGTACTGGGTGTCCAATCAATGTTTTTTTCTATTTCCCAGGTCATATAAATTATCTCTGTGTTTCTAAAATCAATGCCTTTCCTGTAATCTAATTTACAAAAGTATGCCATATGTCCTCTTTCCTGCTGCTGGTTTTGGTGAGGGTCCTGTAGCCTCTGCTAAAAAGGCCTAAGGATAAAGAAGTGTACTGGGTGTCTAATCTATGTTTTTTTAGATTTCACGGTTGCAAAAAATTATCCACGGGTTTCTAAAATCAACGCCTTTCCTGTAATCTATTATTCACAAGGATGCCATATGTACTCTTTCATGCTGTTGTTTCTGTTGAGGCTCCGGGAGCCTCTTATTAAAAAGGCCTAACGAAAAATAAGTGTACTGGGTGTCTAATCAATGTTTTTTTTCTATTTCCCGGTTGCAACTAATGATCTCTGTGTTTCTAAAATCAATGCCTTTCCTGCAATCTAATTTACAAAAGTATGCCATATGTCCTCTTTCCTGCTGCTGGTTTTGGTGAGGGTCCTGTAGCCTCTGCTAAAAAGGCCTAAGGATAAAGAAGTGTACTGGGTGTCTAATCTATGTTTTTTTAGATTTCACGGTTGCAAAAAATTATCCACGGGTTTCTAAAATCAATGCCTTTCCTGTAATCTATTATTCACAAGGATGCCATATGTACTCTTTCATGCTGTTGTTTCTGTAGAGGCTCCGGGAGCCTCTTATTAAAAATGCCTAAGGAAAAATAAGTGTACTGGGTGTCTAATCAATGTTTTTTTCTATTTCCCGGTTGCAACTAATGATCTCTGTGTTTCTGAAATCAATGCCTTTCCTATAATCTTTTTTTCAAAAGGATGCCATTTGTCTTCTTTCCTGCTGCTGGTTTTGTTGTGGGTCCTGGAGCCTCTGCTGAGCATAATAAAAAATAAAAAAAATAATTTAACTTGACTTAATAACTGAAGCATGACTTCAGGAGTCAGGTGTGGTGTAGGTAGTGGTTGTTAGCCGATTCTTTTTAATGCAAATTGCAATTGAAACAGCGTGCATAAAATGTGCGTCACTAGTCACTCTCCAAATCTTACTTTTTTTTTTTCATTCTGGATTATTTTGGTGACCAACGCCATATTGGAAATGCAAAATACAGGTCTACGTACCCGTTGATATAAGGGGTGGCTAGTGCTTTTCCTTCTCTTTGTCAATAGTTGTGATTAACGAGTTGTCCAGTTACTATAGAACTGGTTTGATAACCCAGGGTCCTGGGGGGGTATATTGGCGTCAGCTTTGACAATGACAGCACTATCAGGCTAGAGAGGCCTCTCAGTGTCGCAGCTAGCTGTAACGCAGTCAGCTGAGGAACATAGGTAAGCCGATATGAGTAAGGTATCTCCAGGCTCCTCTTGGATAGCCCCAGAAAGTGTGACTATGAATCCCAAAAAGAAAATTAAATTAAGGTTGAAAACTAACTCCAAAGTAACTTGTAAGACCTGGAGCTCCTCAAACACACGTCCTACCGCAACAGCTATAGGCTCCGCCACCCACAAATCTTAAGTTTTTAATGCCAATTGATATTGCCACAGCTGGAACAACAGTAAATAACATGTGCGTCACCACAGTCTCCGAAGCTGTTGTCGGATGTATACAAAAACACTGATAAAGTATTCCTTTCAGGGCGCAAAGAGATGGCTACCGGAACAGTCCAGGGACTTCACAAGAGTCGCTGTCTTGTGTTTCTGGTGATGTTTGAGACATCTGGGTAGTGTACAGGGAGGCCCAAAATCCTCTCCATCTCTGTGCACCACAGGACAGGACGTCTTTGTCATCCATAAGCACATGAAATTGCTGGCATTTTCGTTGCTTCAAGAAGTTCAGTTTTTGTGGTGATAGTACAGAATTAAATAAACTTTGGTTTCCTACCATACTCAACACAATCTTGTAGTTCAAGCTTCGGACTTGCTGTGGGAAACAGTGGCCTGTCCATACCAGGAAGATGATTTAGACAGAAGTAACGAGCTCTGCTTGCAGGTGACACATGTTTATCGTCAATCATCAAAGGGGTTGCGTGCAGAATATGGCTGATGGCCCCTTATTCACATGTTTGTCCAGAGCCACAACATTTGCAAACAGCCAGAAGAAAGGTCGGTTCTCACCAGCCTTAAGTTGAGCTTCATTTACCAAATGCTGATATTAAAAAAAATAGACAAACAGTGCCTTAAATAACACATTTGCGATATGGATTCACCAGAGCAAGGTCATTGCAAGTACTAAGTTCCCACGATAACAAAATTAAAATGCCACAACTACGCAATCTTCACCTTCACATTATTATTGTCACACTCCATTGTACTCCTATGCCCAGCTCCCTGCTCTTGTTTTTGTTGAGGGTCCTGGAGCCTCTGCTAAAAAGGCCTATGGATAATGAAGTGTACTGGCTGTCTGTTCAATGTTTTTTTAGATTTCCCGGTTGCAACTAATTATCTCAGTGTTTCTAAAATCAATGCCTTTCCTGTAAACTATTATTCAAAAGGATGACATATGTCCTCTTTCATGCTGTTGTTTCGGTTGAGGCTCCGGGACCCTCTTATTAAAAAGGCCTGAGGATAAATAAGTGTACTGGGTATCTAATCAATGTTTTTTTTCTATTTCACGGTTGCAAATAATGATCTGTGGGTTTCTAAAATCAATGCCTTTCCTGTAATCTATTATTCAAAAGGATGGCATATGTCCTCTTTCATGCTGTTGTTTCGGTTGAGGCTCCGGGACCCTCTTATTAAAAATGCCTGAGGATAAATAAGTGTAAAGGGTGTCTAATGAATGTTTTTTTCTATTTCCCGGGTCATATAAATGATCTCTGGGATTCTAAAATCAATGCCTTTCCTGTAATCTATTATTCAAAAGGATGACATATCTCCTCTTTCATGCTGTAGTTTTGGTTGAGGCTCTGGGACCCTCTTATTAAAAAGGCCTGAGGATAAATAAGTGTAACGGGTGTCTAATCAATGTTTTTTTCTATTTCACGGTTGCAAATAATGATCTGTGGGTTTCTAAAATCAATGCCTTTACTGTAATCTATTATTCAAAAGGATGACATATCTCCTCTTTCATGCTGTTGTTTTGGTTGAGGCTCCGGGACCCTCTTATTAAAACGGCCTGAGGATAAATAAGTGTACTGGGTGTCTAATCAATGTTTTTTTCTATTTCACGGTTGCAAATAATGATCTGTGGGTTTCTAAAATCAATGCCTTTCCTGTAATCTATTATTCAAAAGGATGACATATGTCCTCTTTCATGCTGTTGTTTCGGTTGAGGCTCCGGGACCCTCTTATTAAAAAGGCCTGAGGAAAAATAAGTGTACTGGGTGTCTAATCAATGTTTTTTTCTATTTCCCGGTTGCAAATAATGATCTGTGGGTTTCTAAAATCAATGCCTTTCCTGTAATCTATTATTCAAAAGGATGACATATGTCCTCTTTCATGCTGTTGTTTCGGTTGAGGCTCCGGGACCCTCTTATTAAAAAGGCCTGAGGAAAAATAAGTGTACTGGGTGTCTAATCAATGTTTTTTTCTATTTCCCGGTTGCAAATAATGATCTCTGGGTTTCTAAAATCAATGCCTTTCCTGTAATCTATTATTCAAAAGGATGACATATCTCCTCTTTCATGCTGTTGTTTCGGTTGAGGCTCCGGGACCCTCGTATTAAAAAGGCCTGAGGATAAATAAGTGTAACGGGTGTCTAATCAATGTTTTTTTCTATTTCCCGGGTCATATAAATGATCTCTGGGATTCTATAATCAATGCCTTTCCTGTAATCTATTATTCAAAAGGATGACATATCTCCTCTTTTATGCTGTTGTTTCGGTTGAGGCTCCGGGACCCTCTTATTAAAAAGGCCTGAGGATAAATAAGTGTAACGGGTGTCTAATCAATGTTTTTTTCTATTTCCCGGTTGCAAATAATGATCTGTGGGTTTCTAAAATCAATGCCTTTCCTGTAATCTATTATTCAAAAAGATGACATATCTCCTCTTTCATGCTGTTGTTTCGGTTGAGGCTCCGGGACCCTCTTATTAAAAAGGCCTGAGGATAAATAAGTGTACTGGGTGTCTAATCAATGTTTTTTTCTATTTCCCGGTTGCAAATAATGATCTGTGGGTTTCTAAAATCAATGCCTTTCTTGTAATCTATTATTCAAAAGGATGACATATGTCCTCTTTCATGCTGTTGTTTCGGTTGAGGCTCCGGGACCCTCGTATTAAAAAGGCCTGAGGATAAATAAGTGTACTGGGTGTCTAATCAATGTTTTTTTATATTTCCAGGGTCATATAAATGATCTCTGGGATTCTAAAATCAATGCCTTTCCTGTAATCTATTATTCAAAAGGATGACATATGTCCTCTTTCATGCTGTTGTTTCGGTTGAGGCTCCGGGACCCTCTTATTAAAAAGGCCTGAGGATAAATAAGTGTACTGGGTGTCTAATCAATGTTTTTTTCTATTTCCCGGGTCATATAAATCATCTCTGGGATTCTAAAATCAATGCCTTAACTGTAATCAATTGTTCACAAGGATGCCATATGTCCTCTTTCATGCTGTTGTTTCAGTTGAGGCTCCGGGAGCCTCTTATAAAAAGGCATAAGGATAAAGAAGTGTTCTGGGTGTCCAATCAATGTTTTTTTTTATTTCACAGTTGCAAAAAAATTATCTATGGCTTTGTAAAATCTATGCCTTAGATACGCACGTATTGTTGTTATATTTTGGTGAGGGTAATCATGATGGCCATGTAGACCACCACCACTGAGAGTCCTGGAAGTAACAGGGATGAGATGAAAGAGCTAAGAATAGTAGAACTTGAAACAACAGAGTTAGCCATGGGTGTTAGTGCAAAACTGCTTGGCTTTTTTTTTGGCTTTGGGTGCGGCTATTCATGCAGGCCATATAGAGCTGCCACCATTCAGTGTCGTATCAGCTATTAAACTAATAAGAACAGTACTACCAAAATACAGCCAATGAAGGGCCTTAGGAAGACTGAGCCAAGGTTGGATTGTAGTATTTGGTTAGGCTAATCATGATGGCCATGTAGACCACCACCGAGAGTCCTGGAAGTAACAGGGATGAGATGAAAGAGCTAAGAATAGTAGAACTTGAAACAACAGAGTTAGCCATGGGTGTTAGTGCAAAACCGCTTGGCTTTTTTTTGGCTTTGGGTGCGGCTATTCATGCAGGCCATATAGAGCTGCCACCATTCGGTGTCGTATCAGCTATTAAACTAATAAGAACAGTACTACCAAAATACAGCCAATGAAGGGCCTTAGGAAGACTGAGCCAAGGTTGGATTGTAGTATTTGGTTAGGCTAATCATGATGGCCATGTAGACCACCACCGAGAGTCCTGAAAGTAACAGGGATGATGAGATGAAAGTGCTAAGAATAGTACTACTTGAAACAACAGAGTTAGCCATGGGTGTTAATCCAAGACCGCTTGGATTTATTTTTGTATTGGGTGCGGCTAATCATGCAGGCCATATAGAGCTGCCACCATTCGGTGTTGTATCAGCTATAAAAATAATAAGAACTGTACTATCAAAATACAGACAATGAAGGGCCTATGAAGACTGAGCAAAGGTTGGATTGTAGTATTTTGTTCGGCTAATCATGATGGCCATGTAGACCACCCGTAACAGGGATGAAAGTGCTAAGAATAGTACTAATTGAAACAACCGAGTTAGCCATGGGTGTTAGTCTAAGACCACTCTGCTTTTTTTGGGGTTTGGGTGCAGCTAATCATGAAGGCCAGATAGACCTGCCACCATTTGGTGTTTTAACAGGTATTAAACTGCAAAGAACAGTACTACTTAACACAACCTACTTACCATGGGTCCCAGAGCATATGTTTGGTTATTATATTTTGTAAGGGTAATCATGCAGGCCATATAGACCTCCACCGTTAGGGTGAGTATGAGTAACAGCTATTAAAATGCAAAGGACATTACTAATTAACACAACATAGTTACCATGGGTCGCAGACCAAGAGCAGATGTCTTATTAATAAAATTTCTATGGGTAATCATCCAGGCTGTATAGACCTCACCAAATAGGGGGAGTTACAGAGATTAAAGTGCTAAGAATGATAGTACTTAAAACACAACCTAGTTAAAATAGGTACCAGACCGCATGTCTTATTATTATATTTTTTCAGGGTAATCAGGCAGGCCATATAGAACACCCCCGATAGGGGGGGGGGGACAGGGATTAAAGTGCTAAGAAAAGTACTAATTAACACAAGCTAGTTGGGTCCAAGAATGCATGTTTAATTATTAGACTTTATTAGGGTAATTATATATCTAACAAATCTATTTCTCTTCTATCGATTCTATCTAACTATCAATCTATGTATATCTATCTATCCTATCTATCAATCTATCTTCTGTCTGGGATGTTTTGAGACAGCCACTTTGGGAATGTTAGTTGATTTAGGCCCATTATGGCTTAAAAGCAGACTCTGCATAAACTATGTAATTTTCCATGGGAGTTTTGCCAGGGATCCCCCTCCAGCATGCGACAGTCCAGGTGTTAGTACCCTTGAAATAACTTTTCCATCACTATTGTGGCCAGAAAGAGTCCTTGTAGGTTTTAAAGTTCGCCTGCCTATTGAATTCAATGGCGGTTCGCGCGTTCACGAACAATACCGGAAGTTCGAGTCCGCCGTTCGCGAACCGAAAATTTTAGGTTCGCGACATCACTAATTGTAACTTAGGTTAGGATTTATTTTACAGGTAATTTTGTAATTATTTTAACTAGGTAGCTATTAAATAGTTATTAACTATTTAATATCTATTGTACCTAGTTAAAATAAATACAAAGTTGCCTGTAAAATAAATATAAATCCTAAAATAGCTACAATATAATTATTCGTTATATTGTAGCTATATTGGGGTTTATTTTACAGGTAAGTATTTAGCTTTAAATAGGATTAATTTATTTAATAAGAGTTCATTTATTTCGTTAGATAAAAATTATATTTAACTTAGGGGGGTGTTAGTGTTAGGGTTAGACTTAGCTTTAGGGGTTAATACATTTATTATAGTAGCGGCGAGGTCCGGTCGGCAGATTAGGGGTTAATAAGTGTAGTTAGGTAGCAGCGACATTGGGGGGGGGGCAGATTAGGGGGTAATAAATATAATATAGGGGTCGGAGATGTTAGGGGCAGCAGATTAGGGGTACATAGGGATAATGTAGGTTGCGGCGGTGTGCGGTCGGCAGATTAGGGGTTAAAATTTTTATTATAGTGGCGGCAATGTGGGGGGACCTCGGTTTAGGAGTACATAGGTAGTTTATGGGTGTTAGTGTACTTTAGAGCACAGTAGTTAAGAGCTTTATGAACCGGCGTTAGCCCATAAAGCTCTTAACTCCAGACTTTTTTCTGCGGCTGGAGTTTTGTCGTTATAGTTCTATCGCTCACTTGAGCTAAGACTCTAAATATCGGCGTTAGGAAGATCCCATTGAAAAAATAGGATACGCAATTGGCGTAAGGGGATCTGCGGTATGGAAAAGTCGTGGCTGGAAAGTGAGCGTTAGACCCTTTCCTGACTGACTCTAAATACCAGCGGGCGGCCAAAACCAGCGTTAGGACCCCCTAACGCTGGTTTGGACGGCTAACGCAGAACTCTAAATCTAGGTGTTAGGGTTTGTTTTATAGGTAAGTATTTAGTTTTAAATAGGAATAATTTAGTTAATTTTAGGAATATTATTTCGTTTAATATAAATTATATTTATGTTAGAGGGGTGTTAGGGTTAGGGTTAGAGTTATGTTTAGGGGTTAATAACTTTATTATAGTAGCGGCGACGGTGCGGGCGGGAGATTAGGGGTTAATAATTGTAGGTAGGTGGCGGCGATGTTAGGGAGGGCAGATTAGGGGTTAATACAATATATTCTAGTGTTTGCGAGGTGGGAGTGTGGCGGTTTAGGGGTTATTACATTTATTATAGTGGCGGCGAGGTCCGGTCAGCTGATTAGGGGTTAATAAGTGTAGTTAGGTAGCGGTGACGTGGGGGGGAAGATTAGGGGTTAATAAATATAATATAGGGGTTGGCGATGTTAGGGGCAGCAGATTAGGGTTTCATAAGTATAACGTAGGTGGCGGCGATGTCCGGTCGGCAGATTAGGGGTTCAAAATTTATTTTATAGTGGTGGCGATGTGGGGGGGACTCGGTTTAGGGGTACATAGGTAGTTTATGGGTGTTAGTGTACTTTAGAGCAGAGTAGTTAAGAGCTTTATATTCCAGCGTTAGCCCATAAAGCTCTTAACTACTGACTTTTTTTGGCGTTAGGAGTCTTGTCGGTAGAGGCTGTAGCGCTCACTTCTCCCAAGACTCCAAATACCAGCGTTAGGCAGATCCCATTGAAAAGATAGGATATGCAATTGGCGTAAGGGGATCTGCGGTAGCCTGGAATCGCGGTAGGGAAGTGAGCGTTAGACTCTTTCCTGCCTGACTCTAAATACCAGCGGGCGGCCAAAAGCAGCGTTAGGACCCCTTAACGCTGCTTTTGACGGCTAACGCCAAACTATAAATCTAGCCGTTAGTTACTTATTTAGAATTGCCCATTGAAATGCATTGGAATTAGGGTACCAGGTTTGGTGCCATATTACATGATCAATATAATTTGGCTCAGGCTAGATTGATTCTTTTTATATAGATGGATGCCCAATTAGTATAAAACAAGTAAAATGTGAGTGAGCCAAGATGGTTTTAATAGAGTAAATGCTTGGTTACGTATTCACAATTTCACATTGAAATGCATGGATACTAGGGTGTCAGCTTTTATGCCATATTATATGATCAATATCATTTGGCTCAGGCTACATTTCATTTTTTTATATAGACGGATGCCAAATTAGCATAAAACAATCCAAATGTGAGTGAGCCAAGATGGTTTTCATAGATTAAAAGATTGGTTACTTATTGAAAATCTCCCATTGAAATGCATTGAAATGAGGGTATCAGGTTTAGTGCCATATTACATGATCAATATCATTTGGCTCAGGCTAGATTGATTCTTTTATATAGAAGGATGTCCAATTAGTATAAAACAAGTAAAATGTGAGTGAGCCAAGATGGTTTTAATAGAGTAAATGCTTGGTAACTTCATCAGAATTTCCCATTGAAATGCATGGATGCTAGGGTGTCAGGTTTGATGCCATATGATATAATAAATATCATTTGGCTCAGGCTACATTGAATTTTTTTTATATAGAGGGATGCCCAATTAGCCTAAAACAAGCCAAATGTGAGTGAGCCAAGATGGTTTTCATAGAATAAAAGCTTAGTTACTTATTCAAAATCTGCCATTGAAATGCATTGGAATTAGGGTACCAGGTTTGGTGCCATATTACATGATCAATATCATTTGGCTCAGGCTAGATTGATTCTTTTTATATAGATGGATGCCCAATTAGTATAAAACAAGTAAAATGTGAGTGAGCCAAGATGGTTTTAATAGAGTAAATGCTTGGTTACGTATTCAGAATTTCCCATTGAAATGCATGGATACTAGGGTGTCAGGTTTGATAACATATTATATGATCAATATCATTTGGCTCAGGCTACATTGAATTTTTTTATATAGAGGGATGCCCAATTAGCATAAAACAATCCAAATGTGAGTGAGCCAAGATGATTTTCATAGATTAAAAGATTGGTTACTTATTCAAAATCTCCCATTGGCTCACCTGATATGTTCATCTAGCTCCCAGTGGTACATTATTGCTTCTGAACCTAACTAGGTTTACTCTTCAACAAAATATACCAAGAACAAAACAAATTTGATAATAGAAGTAATTTAAAAAGTTGTTTAACCCCTTAAAGGGACTGTCAAGTCTAAAATAAACTTTCATGATTCAAATAGGGCATGTCATTTTAAACAACTTTCCAATTTACTTTTGTCACCAAATTTGCTTTGTTATCTTAGTATTCTTAGTTGAAAGCTAAACCTAGACAGGCTCATATGCTAATTTCTTAGACCTTGAAGGCCGCCTCTTATCTGAATGCATTTTGACAATTTTTCACCACTAGCGAGTGTTAGTTCATGTGTGTCATATAGATAACACTGTGCTCACACACGTGAAGTTACCTAGGGGTAAGCACTGATTGGCTAAAATGCAAGTCTGTCATAAGAACTGAAATAAGGGGGCAGTCTGCAGAGGCTTAGATACAAGGTAATCACAGAGGTAAAAAAATGGTATTAAAGGGACAATCAAGACCAGAATTTTTGTTGTTTTAAAAGATAGATAATCCCTTAATTACCAATTGACCATTTTTGCATAACCAGCAGTTATAATTATACATGTTTTACCTCTGTGATTACCTTGTATCTAAGCCTCAGCAGACTGCCCCCTTATTTCAGTTCTTTTGAAAGACTTGCATTTTAGCCAATCAGAGCTGTCTCCATGGTAAATTCACGTGCATGAGCTCAATGTTATTCTATATGAAACACATGAACTAATGCCCTCTAGTGGTGAAAAAGAACTGATCACCTGGCTAATAAAACCTATATAGGGGCTTTACTTTCTGGGTTTTATAACAAGGGGTCTCGGGATCTCTGTCTTTTGATGAGGTATAATAAGTGTTAAAGGGACAGTCAACACCAGCATTTTTGTTGTTTAAAAAGAAAGATAATCCCTTTATTACCCATTACCCAGTTTTGCACAACCAACACTGTTATATTAAAACACTTTTTACCTCTGTAATTACCTTGTATCTAAGCTTCTGCAGACTGCCTCCTTATCTCAGCTCTTTTGACAGACTTGCATTTTAGCCATTCAGTGCTCACTCCAGGGTAACTTCACGTGCATGAGCTCAATGTTAGCTACATGAAACACATGAACTAATGCCCTCTAGTGGTCAAAATGCATTCAGATTAGAGGCAGTCTTCTATGTCTAAGAAATTAGCAAATGAACCTCCTAGAATTAGCTTTCAACTAAGAATACGAAGAGAACAAAGCAAAATTGGTGATAAAAGTAAATTGTAAAGTTTTTTAAAATTGCATTCCCTATTTAAATCATGAAAGTTTTTTTTGGACTTGACTGTCCCTTTAAGTGTGTATAAAAGTGTGTTTTTTACTTTACCCCCTAAGACACAGGCGATTTCAATTCAAATGATGGGTCTTGGGGGTTTCTTAATTTCTGGATGCCGGGACACTTCATATACTGTGGTAAGTGTGCCGGGGGGGGGGGGGGGGTCCATAAGCTCTGAAAGTTTCCTTCCTTTTGATGACAACACATCGTATTCATCAGCACTAACTGTGTGACATCCATGTGTTCTCATCTTCATCTGCACTTAAAAGGGACGTGAACCCAAGATGTTTTTTTCATGATTCAGATAGAGAGAGAAAATGTATATGCTTACCTGATAAATTTATTTATTTTTTGACATGATGAGTCCACGGATCATCTTAATTACTAATGGGATATTCACCTCCTGGTCAGCAGGAGGCAGCAAAGAGCACCACAGCAGAGCTGTTAAATAGCTCCTCCCTTCCCTCCTACTCCAGTCATTCGACCGAAGTTAAGGAAAGAAAGGAAAAGCCAAGGTGCAGAGGTGTCTGAAGTTTAAAATACCCAACAACCTGTCTTACAAGAAAAGGGCCAGGCCAGAAGAGCCTTAAAGATCGCTCTCAGCTCCAGAATGTTTATTGTTAGAACAGACTCTGACTGAGTCCAAGCTCCCTGAGCCTTTAGGGAGCCCCAGACTGCTCCCTATCCTATAAGGCTGGCATCTGTTGTCACAATCACCCAAGATGATCTGCGAAAGCAAGTTCCCTGGGAGAGATGATCCAGAAACAATCACTATTGAAGAGAATCCCTTGTCTCCTGCTCCAGTAGTATTCGAGGAGACAAGTCCGCATAATCTCTGTTCCATTGCTTGAGCATGCTTAACCGAAGCACAGTGATCCCAAAACCTTTGTAAAAATTCTGGGAGCTGTGGCAAGACTGAAACACCCAAGATGATCTGTTAAAGCAGGTTCCCTGGGAGAGATGATCCAGAATCAACCACTATTGAAGAGAATGCATTGTCTCCTGCTCCAGTAGTATTTGAGGAGATAAGTCTGCATAATCTACGTTCCATTGCTTGAGCTTGAGCATGCTTAACCGAAGCACTGCAAACAGTGATCCCAAAACCTTTGTAAAAATTCTGGGAGCTGTGGCAAGACCGAGGGGAAGAGCCACAAACTGGAAGTGTTTGTCCAGAAAAGCAAACCTTGTGATGATCCCTGTAAATGGAAAAATGCAGGTACGCGTCCTTTAAATTCACTGTTGTCATAAGTTGACCCTCTTGGATCACAGGGAGAATGGAACGAATAGTTTCCATTTTGAAGGACGGTACTCTGAGAAAATTTGTTTAGACTCTTGAGATCTAAAATTGGCCTGAAGGTTCCCTCTTTTTTGGGAACCATGAACAGATTGGAATAAAATCCCAGACCCTGTTCTTGTATTGGAACAGGAATGATCACGCCCAGGTTGGAAAGGTCTCTTACGCAGTGTAAAAAAAAGCAGAAACCGGCCTCTGGGAAGAAAACTTTTGAACTCTAACCTGTATCCCTGGGACACTATCTCTATTGCCCAGGGATCCTGAACATCTCAAACCCAAGCCTGAGCGAAGAAGGAAAGTCTGCCCCCTATAAGATCCGGTCCCGGATCGGGGGCATGCCCTTCATGCTGTCCATGATTCAACAGCAGGCTTTTTGGATTGTTTTCCCTTATTCCAAGATTGATTGGGTCTCCATGCAGGATTAGTCTGTTCCTGTTTGGAGGCAATAGAGGAAGAATTTCCCTTGAAATTTCGAAAGGAACAAAAATGGGTCTGTCGTCCTTTTTGTTTGTTTCTCATCCTGAGGGAGAAGGAGACCCTTACCTCCCGTGATGTCAGAGATAATCTCCGACAGGCCAGGTCCAAACAAGGTCTTCCCCTTGTAAGGAATAGCTAAAAATTATGAATGCATGGGGTACTTGTAAAGTACGGCCCATAAGGGTCTCAAGGCGCTGCTCATTTTATCGACCTCAGAAGGATGAAATGTTGAGTGGACCTTACCAGGGATTGAACCTGCAACCCTTGGGTTGCTACAAAATTTCGCCACAGTGCCTTAGCATGCTGAGCTATTTGATAAGGTACAGAAGCTTAGACTTAGAGGACACATCTGCAGACCAGGGCTTTAACCATGGCTCTGCGGGCTAGAATAGAGAAACCCAAAATCTTTGCTCCCAGTTTGATAACTTGAAGGGAAGCATCCATAATGAAGGAATTAGCCAGTTTAAGGGCTTTTATCCTATACTGGATTTTATCCATAGAAGTTTCTATCCTGATAGCATCAGGCAACGCCTCAACCAATATGCTGCCGCACTAGTGACGGTAGCAATGCACACAGCTGGCTGTCATTGTAAGCCCTGGTGTACAAATTATTATTTTTATTTTTTTGAGGAGTCACTGTAGTCCAATGTAGCTAAAACCTCCTTGAGTAACAGACGGAGGTGATGTAGCTTAAACTTGAAAGATACAACTTCAGCATCAGCAAGAGGAATTACACTGTCAGAAACCTTGCTTGCTGAATGTCTGTTTTTCCTCTAACTCTTTCCCTGCAATATTGGGAAAGCAGACAACGCATCAGAACACATGAGAAGAGTGAAGTCTTGTAAAGTAACCCAAAATGAGTTATAGATGAAGCGCAGGGCACTGCATGTGAGGGCAATAAAATTTGGGACTCCTAAGGAGAAAATTGTGTATATTGAACATTGCAATTAAATTTCTGAACAACATCCTCTTTGGAAAATGTTGTCTCAGAAAACAATGACTATCCCCAAGGATATACATACATGAGGAACAGAAAAGGAGTTGGTGGTTAAACATTGTGCAACAACACAAAAGAAAGAGACCCTCTGCATAGCCTCTTGGTCCATTCTGATTCACCAAGATCTTCCAAAGAATTCTTTAATTTTTTAATAAATGCAAACCATACAAAAACGTTACTGTCACTTCCTAACTATGCATGATAGAATATGAGGATGTGCAATAGGACCAGTAACTGCACAACATCTCTTTAGACTCTCTGGAAGAGAAGAGGAAAAGGCGCGCTATGCAAATGCAGCCTCCCCAAGGACCACCTGTCGTGGGCGTTGACAAAATAGTAATCTCCCGGTCGGCATGTTTTATGTAACCGCCGGGAGATGAAAAAGGCGCGTTATGCAAATGCTGCCTCCTTAAGGACCGCCCGTTATGGGCGTTGACAATATAGTCATCTCCCGGTCGGCATGTTTAATATGTAACCGCCGGGGGATGTGATCAATTGCCCCAGAGTCTAACTGATATAATAGTCTGCTAAAAGCAAAAGCGCCCAATTACACCCGCCGAGGGCGATATCAGTACAGTCATCTCCCGGTTGGTATGTCTCTTTAAGTAACTGCCGGGAGATGTGACTACCACCATCGTCAGTTGCCCTGTAAGGTATAATAAATACAGAGTACCCTTCCAGTGCCTGCGCTAGCTGTCGCATATAGTCTCCTATGTATAAGGGAGAATCCATGCCAGATAAAAATATAAAGTGCCCAATCCATTAAGGGCTTCCTTATAAGTCCCATCCATACAAAGTAAGTGTCCAACTTCTGAGTTCTTTCTTTTATCCCCAGAAATAAAAGTCAGCACTTACCTCGTATACTGCCCGACAGCAAAGGCAGTTCCCAGGATTGAGAGGTCCTATTCCTCACATGGACCTGTGAAATAAGAGAAAAACATAATTTATGCTTACCTGATAAATTTATTTCTCTTGTAGTGTACCCAGTCCACGGATCATCCATTACTTGTGGGATATTCTCCTTCCCAACAGGAAGTTGCAAGAGGATCACCCACAGCAGAGCTGCTATATAGCTCCTCCCCTAACTGTCATATCCAGTTATTCGACCGAAAACAAACAGAGAAAGGAGAAACCATAGGGTGCAGTGGTGACTGTAGTTTAATTAAAATTTAGACCTGCCTTAAAAGGACAGGGCGGGCCGTGGACTGGATACACTACAAGAGAAATAAATTTATCAGGTAAGCATAAATTATGTTTTCTCTTGTTAAGTGTATCCAGTCCACGGATCATCCATTACTTGTGGGATACCAATACCAAAGCTAAAGTACACGGATGATGGGAGGGACAAGGCAGGATTAAGCGGAAGGAACCACTGCCTGAAGAACCTTTCTCCCAAACACAGCCTCCGAAGAAGCAAAAGTATCAAATTTGTAAAATTTTGAAAAAGTGTGAAGCAAAGACCAAGTCGCAGCCTTGCAAATCTGTTCAACAGAGGCCTCATTTTTGAAGGCCCAGGTGGAAGCCACAGCTCTAGTAGAATGAGCTGTAATCCTTTCAGGGGGCTGCTGTCCAGCAGTCTCATAGGCTAGGCTTATTACGCTCCGAAGCCAAAAGGAAAGAGAGGTTGCCGAAGCTTTTTGACCTCTCCTCTGTCCAGAGTAAACGACAAACAGGAAAGATGTTTGACGAAAATCCTTAGTAGCTTGTAAGTAAAACTTCAAGGCACGGACTACGTCCAGATTATGTAAAAGACGTTCCTTCTTTGAAGAAGGATTAGGGCACAACGATGGAACAACAATCTCTTGATTGATATTCTTGTTAGAAACCACCTTAGGTAAAAACCCAGGTTTGGTACGCAGAACTACCTTATCTGCATGAAAAATCAGATAGGGAGAATCACATTGTAAGGCTGATAGCTCAGAGACTCTGCAAGCCGAGGAAATAGCCATCAAAAACAGAACTTTCCAAGATAAAAGTTTAATATCAATGGAATGAAGGGGTTCAAACGGAACTCCTTGAAGAACCTTAAGAACCAAGTTTAAGCTCCACGGGGGAGCAACAGGTTTAAACACAGGCTTAAATCTAACCAAAGCCTGGCAAAAGGCCTGGACGTCTGGAACCTCTGCCAGACGCTTGTGCAAAAGAATAGACAGAGCAGAAATCTGTCCCTTTAAGGAACTAGCTGATAATACTTTGTCCAAGCCCTCTTGGAGAAAAGTCAATATTCTAGGAATCCTAACTTTACTCCATGAGTAAGTCTTGGATTCACACCAATAAAGATATTTACTCCATATATTGTGGTAGATTTTCCTGGTAACAGGCTTTCGTGCCTGTATTAAAGTATCAATGACTGACTCGGAGAAGCCACGCTTTGATAGAATCAAGCGTTCAATCTCCATGCAGTCAGTCTCAGAGAAATTAGATTTGGATGATTGAAAGGACCTTGTATCAGAAGGTCCTGTCTTAGAGGCAGAGTCCATGGTGGAAAGGATGACATGTCCACTAGGTCTGCATACCAAGTCCTGCGTGGCCACGCAGGTGCTATCAGAATCACCGATGCTCTCTCCTGTTTGATTTTGGCAATCAGTCGAGGGAGCAGAGGAAACGGTGGAAACACATAAGCCAGGTTGAAGAACCAAGGCGCTGCTAGCGCATCTATCAGCGTCGCTTCTGGGTCCCTGGACCTGGATCCATAACAAGGAAGCTTGGCGTTCTGGCGAGACGCCATGAGATCCAACTCTGGTTTGCCCCAACGATGAATCAACTGAGCAAACACCTCCGGATGGAGTTCCCACTCCCCCGAATGGAAAGTCTGACGACTTAGAAAATCCGCCTCCCAGTTCTCCACGCCTAGGATATGGATTGCTGACAGGTGGCAAGAGTGGTACTCTGCCCAGCGAATTATTTTTGAGACTTCTAACATCGCTAGGGAACTCCTGGTTCCCCCTTGATGGTTGATGTAAGCCACAGTCGTGATGTTGTCCGACTGAAATCTGATGAACCTCAGTGTTGCTAACTGAGGCCAAGCCAGAAGAGCATTGAATATCGCTCTTAACTCCAGAATATTTATTGGAAGGAGTTTCTCCTCCTGAGTCCACGATCCCTGTGCCTTCAGGGAATTCCAGACTGCACCCCAACCTAGAAGGCTGGCATCTGTTGTTACAATTGTCCAATCTGGCCTGCGAAAGGTCATACCCTTGGACAGGTGTACCCGAGACAACCACCAGAGAAGAGAATCTCTGGTCTCTTGATCCAGATTTAGCAGAGGGGACAAATCTGTGTAATCCCCATTCCACTGACTCAGCATGCATAATTGCAGCGGTCTGAGATGAAGGCGTGCAAATGGCACTATGTCCATTGCCGCTACCATTAAGCCGATTACCTCCATACACTGAGCTACAGAAGGGCGCGGAATGGAGTGAAGAACACGGCAAGCATTTAGAAGTTTTGATAACCTGGACTCCGTCAGGTAAATTTTCATTTCTACAGAATCTATAAGAGTCCCTAAGAAGGAGACTCTTGTGAGTGGGGATAGAGAACTCTTTTCCTCATTCACTTTCCACCCGTGCAACCTCAGAAATGCCAGAACTATCTCTGCATGAGACTTGGCAACTTGAAACCTGTATCAAGATGTCGTCTAGATACGGAGCCACCGCTATGCCTCGCGGTCTTAGAACCGCCAGAAGTGAGCCCAGAACCTTTATAAAGATTCTCGGGTCTGTAGCCAACCCGAAGGGAAGAGCTACAAATTGGTAATGCCTGTCTAGAAAGGCAAACCTTAGAAACCAATGATGATCTTCTTGGATCATGGGTAGTATGGTCCGAATAGTTTCCATTTTGAAAGATGGAACTCTGAGGAATTTGTTTAAGATCTTTAGATCCAAAATTGGTCTGAAGGTTCCCTCTTTTTTGGGAACCACAAACAGATTTGAATAAAAACCCTGTCCTTGTTCCGTCCGCGGAACTGGATGGATCACTCCCATAACTAGGAGGTCTTGCACACAGCGTAGGAATGCCTCTTTCTTTATCTGATTTGCAGATAGCCTTGAAAGATGAAATCTCCCTTGTGGAGGGGAAGCTTTGAAGTCCAGAAGATATCCCTGAGATATGATCTCCAAC
Organism: Bombina bombina; assembly: GCF_027579735.1. Lineage (NCBI taxonomy): Eukaryota > Metazoa > Chordata > Amphibia > Anura > Bombinatoridae > Bombina > Bombina bombina. The sequence continues at coordinate 81,699,752 of NC_069503.1, forward strand.
GCCCAGGGATCCTGAACATCTCTTGCCCACGCCTGGGCGAAGAGAGAAAGTCTGCCCCCTACTAGATCCGTCGCCGGATAGGGGGCCGTTCCTTCATGCTGTCTTAGAGGCAGCAGCAGGCTTTCTGGCCTGCTTGCCTTTGTTCCAGGACTGGTTAGGTTTCCAGGCCTGCTTAGATTGAGCAAAAGTTCCCTCTTGTTTTGAAGCGGAGGAAGTTGATGCTGCACCTGCCTTGAAATTTCGAAAGGCACGAAAATTAGACTGTTTGTCCTTTGCTTTGGCCCTGTCCTGAGGAAGGGTGTGACCCTTACCTCCAGTAATGTCAGCAATAATTTCCTTCAAACCAGGCCCGAATAAGGTCTGCCCCTTGAAAGGAATGTTGAGTAATTTAGACTTCGAAGTCACGTCAGCTGACCAAGATTTAAGCCATAGCGCCCTACGCGCTTGGATGGCGAACCCGGAATTCTTAGTCGTTAGTTTAGTCAAATGAACAATGGCATCAGAAACAAATGAGTTAGCTAGCTTAAGCTAGCTTGTCAATAATTTCAGTCAATGGAGCTGTATGGATGGCCTCTTCCAGGGCCTCAAACCAGAATGCCGCCGCGGCCGTGACAGGCGCAATGCATGCAAGGGGCTGTAAAATAAAACCTTGTTGAATAAACATTTTCTTAAGGTAACCCTCCAATTTTTTATCCATTGGATCTGAAAAAGCACAACTGTCCTCAACCGGGATAGTAGTACGCTTTGCTAAAGTAGAAACTGCTCCCTCCACCTTAGGGACCGTCTGCCATAAGTCCCGTGTAGTGGCGTCTATTGGAAACATTTTTCTAAATATAGGAGGTGGGGAAAAAGGCACCCCCGGTCTATCCCACTCCTTGCTAATAATTTCTGTAAGCCTTTTAGGTATAGGAAAAACATCAGTACACACCGGTACCGCATAGTATTTATCCAGCCTACACAATTTCTCTGGTACTGCAACTGTGTTACAGTCATTCAGAGCAGCTAATACCTCCCCAAGCAATACACGGAGGTTCTCAAGCTTAAATTTAAAAATTAGAAATCTCTGAATCCGGTTTCCCCGAATCAGAGATGTCACCCACAGACTGAAGCTCTCCGTCCTCATGATCTGCATATTGTGACGCAGTATCAGACATGGCCCTTACAGCATCTGCACGCTCTGTATTTCTCCTAACCCCAGAGCAATCGCGCTTGCCTCTTAATTCAGGCAACCTGGATAATACCTCTGACAGGGTATTATTCATGATTGCAGCCATGTCCTGCAAGGTAACCGCTATGGGCGTCCCTGATGTAATTGGCGCCATATTAGCGTGCATCCAGTGAGCGGGAGGCGAAGGGTCTGACACGTGGGGAGAGTTAGTCGGCATAACTTCCCCCTCGTCAGAATCTTCTGGTGATATTTCTTTTATAGTTAAAGACTGATCTTTACTGTTTAAGGTGAAATCAATACATTTAGTACACATTCTCCTATGGGGCTCCACCATGGCTTTCAAACATAATGAACAAGTAGTTTCCTCTGTGTCAGACATGTTTAAACAGACTAGCAATGAGACTAGCAAGCTTGGAAAACACTTTAAACAAGTTTACAAGCAATATAAAAAACGTTACTGCACCTTTAAGAAACACAAATTTTGTCAAAATTTGAAATAACAGTGAAAAAAGGCAGTTACACTAACAACATTTTTACAGTGTATGTAACAAGTTAGCAGAGCATTGCACCCACTTGCAAATGGATGATTAACCCCTTAATACCCAAAACTGAATAATAAAAGACAAAAACGTTTTTTTTTTCTTTTTTTTTCTTCAAACAGTCACAACAACTGCCACAGCTCTACTGTGGCTTTTTACCTCCCTCAAAAACGACTTTGAAGCCTTTTGAGCCCTCCAGTGATGTCCTGGATCATGCAGAGGGAAGCTGAATGTCTCTGTCAGTATTTTTAGCTGCACAGAAAAGCACTAAAAAAGGCCCCTCCCACTCATATTACAACAGTGGAAAGCCTAAGGAAACTGTTACTAGGCAAAATTCAAGCCAGCCATGTGGAAAAAAACTAGGCCCCAATAAGTTTTATCACCAAATACATATAAAAACGATTAAACATGCCAGCAAAAGTTTTATATTACATTTTTATAAGAGTATGTATCTCTATTAATAAGACTGATACCAGTCGCTATAACTGCATTTAAGGCTTTACTTACATTAGTTCGGTATCAGCAGCATTTTCTAGCAAATTCCATCCCTAGAAAAATATTAACTGCACAAACCTTTTGCAGGAAAACCTGCATGCCATTCCCTCTCTGAAGTTACCTCACTCCTCAGAATATGTGAGAACAGCCATGGATCTTAGTTACTTCTGCTAAGATCATAGAAAACGCAGGCAGATTCTTCTTCTAAATACTGCCTGAGATAAACAGTACACTCCGGCACCATTTAAAAATAACAAACTTTTGATTGAAGAATAAACTAAGTATAAAACACCACACTCCTCTTACGACCTCCATCTTGGTTGAGGCTTGCAAGAGAATGACTGAATATGACAGTTAGGGGAGGAGCTATATAGCAGCTCTGCTGTGGGTGATCCTCTTGCAACTTCCTGTTGGGAAGGAGAATATCCCACAAGTAATGGATGATCCGTGGACTGGATACACTTAACAAGAGAAATACTAAGTAATATCCCTCAGATTTTTCAGGGTTAGGACAGCATAAATGTATGGGAGGCGCAGTGAGAATTATGTCCCACAAGTTCCCATTTGCTCTAAAACCACCAAGGCTCTACTGAAGAGGCTGATATGGACTACGGCTACACCCTAGAACAAAGCAGCACAATCTGGCACTACTTTAAAAATAATACACTCTTGATTGAAGAATCTAATCTAACACCTCACTTTACCTCTTCCTATCACTAACATAGGCAAAGAGAATGACTGGGGTGGGAGGGAAGGGAGGAGCTATTTAACAGCTCTGTTGTGGTGCTCTTTGCCTCCTCCTGCTGACCAGGAGGTGAATATCCCATTAGTAATTAAGATGATCCGTGAACTCATCGTGTCATAAAAAAGAAATACAATTTTATGTTAAAAGTATTTTATTGAATTCCAAAAGGCATATAAACATAACACTTTCATTAGTCCCAAGTTTTGTAAAGGTTGTTTTTATTGAGGTGGTAAACAATAACAGAAACAATACACATCAGTCGACATACAGTGCGTTACAGGTACAAGCAGGGTTAACATAGTAAGAAATTAAACACAGTACAATATACGACAGGCTGACATGTGTGAACATTTTGGAACACCTCATTTTGTTATTATTGAATTCGCATTGACCTCTATGCAAAACAGATCCATCAGTGGGACCAAGACCTCCGTGATTAGTCCCAAGTTTTCATATACATTAGTCAGATCTTTCCATTCAGTTACATAGTAGGTCACAGGTATAACAATATAAAAGCATCGATTCCAATTTTCTTAACACTTTTCTAATAGTTATGGTAAAGACTTTCAATATGTTATTTCTTATTTCAAAGAAAAGTCAATCTAACATTGCGACCCCCATATGCATTTATGTCTCACTGTCTATACGCCCAGAAGTTTTGAATCTTTCAGCTGGGATTAAATAATTGTTAATAAATACTAACTGCCGCTTTAGGATTATTTTCTCTTTTTTGTGTATCTGCATTTAACTTAATAAACTTATTTAACGATTTAAACTAAACTGTGTGGTCTCATTATTCTTTCTATAGTATCTAATAATTTACAACCGTCGGGTCTCTTGGAGAGCACCTATGTGTCTCTAGAATCTCATTCAAAGTATCAGCCTGTTGGGGGCGGAGCCAGCCACAGCAATGATAAGACGCACAACTCATGAGCTCCTGCTGAACCATCAGATTTTGGGGCATAAAGTATAAATTTCAGTAAAGTTTCTAATTTATATCTGCTTCTGAGACGAGCAAGTAAGGCAGAGACCCGTCTGATGAGAATTTAAATATTCACAACAACATTTATTTGGGCCTCTGATGCTTGCAGTGTTCGCGGGGTGGCAGTGACTGTCGGCCTTGCAGACGCGACCTGATACAGGTGGAATCTTATACTATGCAACTAAATATGGAGGATTTTTATATGCAGGTTCTGAAACTGATTGACAATTTTGCAGAAGAGGCGCAGCTCAACCTTGGTAACCTAAAACCTACAAACGGCGCCAATTTGCAATTAGATGCAAATTTAATTTACCTAGCAAGGATTTTTTCGCATATCTTCAATTAAGGAATTTAGTTAACAAGTTCAAAGGGAAGAATGGAGTTGGCCTACAATCTTAGTGAAGCTTGAATTATGTAAAACAGGAAATGTATCTATTAGAAAATGGTATAAGGATTTAGCATTTCAGGAGGGACAATCAAATTTGCAACTGATTGTTAAAAAATGGCATATGAAAGGACTAACATAATGTAACGAGGAAATCATTCAGAACAGTATCATCAGAATAAATAAAATCTTTATATCCACCAATTACAGAGAAGCACATATCAATATATTAAATCAGGCATACTTGACACCCTCATTAATGTCAAGATGGAATAGTAAAATGAAAGATAAGTGTGTAAAGTGTGGTAGTAGCAGTGCTGATATTCTCCATTATTTTTGGGGTTGTACAATAGTAAATCAATATTGGATTAAAGTAAGCTATTGGCTCTCCAGAATATTAAAAGTAGAGACAGCTGTATACCGTGACCTAGTATTTTTTTTTATTTTCAGCAACAGAGAGAGTTAAAAATAAGCTATTTATTAAAACAATAATAGGGGTAGCTAGGTTTCTTTTGTTAAAAACTTGGATCTCGAAAAAATCGCCATCTATAACTGAACTTAATAAGCAGATATTTCAACAAATGACAATGGAGCAGTCCGATAGATCACGATAAAGATAAAGAAGTTTTAAGCTTCTTTGAAAAAGAATAAAGATCTCCCATTTTTTAACCAATAGAAGTACAGAAGAAAATTATATATCCGTTTAGAGCTACGGAATATGTCCTAAATGCTATATTGAGGAATGAATTACCTCTAATTATATAGTTTTTTTTCTCTCTCTTTTTTTTTTTCTCTTGTTCTAATATAGGTAGGAAAATTAACCATTTGGGAAAAAACAGAAAGTTTTGTTAATTGAAATAATAAGGAAAAGGGATTGTTTAGGCTATGTATCTTTTTTCTCTGTTTTGTTGGTTTATTCCCTAACCACATATAATGGTGTATATTTTGTATTGATACCCCAAATATGTTATTGATATGTAAATACCCTTTTTTTTCTCTTCTGTATCCAAAATGGCTTAAAGGGACATAATACTCATATGCTAAATCACTTGAAACTGAATCAGTATAACTGTAAAAAGCTGACAGGAAAATATCACCTGAGCATCTCTATGTAAAAAAGGAAGATATTTTACCGCACAATCTCCTCAGCTCAGCAGAGTTAGTTCTGTGTAAAAAGTTATACTCAGCTGCTCCCAGCTGCAGGTAAAAATAAAAAAAAAATGAAGAAATGAACAGCAGCCAATCAGCATCAGCAGTGCTGAGGTCATGAACTCTTACTGTGATCTCATGAGATTTGACTTAACTCTCATGAGATTTCATAGTAAGCTTCCTTTACCTGATTGGTGAAATAATATTAGAGTGCACGATGCTAGTCCCTTCAGATGTCCCAGGACAGACACACTAAAATGCTGCTTAGAAATCCTTTACAATGGGAGGTGGCTACTGAGGAACTTTTGAGGTAAAGTATCTTTCTTTTTTACATAGAGATATTCAGGAGATATTTTCTAATCAGCTTTTTACAGCTATGCTGCATCACTTTCAAGTGTTTAAACATTTGGGTATTATGGCCCTTTAATAATAATAAAATAGAAATATAAAAAAAAAGATTATTCTCTGAGACCGCAACTCTATTTTGCTCCCTATATTAGCCAACTGAACAAGGAGACATGGCAGACCACCTTGCTCATATACCCACTACCAACTCCTCCTCTATCTTAAGGTGGCTAAGAATTGAGATGACAAACGATATACAGGTTTTCCTGAGAAGTACGGTCACAAGAAGACTCAATACAGATGGATAAAATGCTTGTTTGTATATTCTTATAGTTTGCAGCCTATATTAAGATGTCACATACTCTGAACTATACATACTTGCATTAGGGTTTATATTCTTACTATTGAATATGTTTAAAGTGAGCAAAGTTTTAATGTTTAAGTGGCAGATATCTCTCAATATTGGGAACTTGTTACAATTGCAGCAATGTTAGATGTATTAATTCCCTAGCTAGTACAGGATAGTCACTTTGAGCTTGGTTGTTCTTTTGTAAATAAGAATATCTGTTATAGAATGTCCCTAAATATATACAAATGTTTGGCTTTAGGATATACACTTTACAAATGTATATTGCACTGCTTATTTGGTAGATATGTTATCTGTTTTGCGTGTTAAACTTACAATAAAATTTCCTGATAGAAGATGTAATGGCCATTTACAGCCACTAGAGGGGAGTCAAAGCTCAGCTATAACTTGAGCTATACGGCAAACTTATGTGATTTAATTACCTCTGTCAACTGTTCTTATTTTTCTTGAGACTCTCTGTCCTGGGAATTGTGGTTTGTTCCCCATAAGTATAACTAATAGGTACAGACTTAGGGCATCATTGGAAACTTTAGACATACTCATTAGAAATCTGGAATTGGCATCTGATATTTAATATGGATAGCGTCTCTCTCATTTGATATTTACATCCTACATGGAGAGTGTCCATCACTCTACCTAGAATGCCTCAGATATAGAAATGTAAGGGAGTTTAAGACATGGCTTGCCACCTCAATCTTTCTGTCCCCAGTATGCCACTGGAGTGGCTGTGCCAGTCTGTACTCCCTGAATGGCTTGTTGCTGTTTATGGTATACTGACTTGTACATTTACTATTGTTTAAAGCCCATGAACCTTACTACATTTTCCTCTTCTTTAATCATAGATACCTGCTAGCAGGTTAGATGCATTATTACTGGGTATAGGGCCCATACCCAGTAGGCGAGATATAGATATAAATATGAGAAAAGAAGGAATATCATTTTTCCTCTCTTTAAAACAATATTAGCTACATCTATATTAAATTTAACAGCATGGAGACAGGTATGGTAACTTGTCAGTGTTATATTTAGCATGTAACCAGATATACACATAAATAACACCAAATGCTCCTATCTCATTTCTATCTCATTTAAACCAAGCCGTTAGCCTCTTCTATTTTAATTTGCAGTTAATGCATTCAAGGTGAGTTCATTCTCTATCCGAAGGCACCAATATATATAAATGTTGCGGTCTATTGAATATATTTAACCAACCACCTCCCCCCCCCGCCTTATAATGTGCCCCCTAGTTAAGGAGGACTAAATAAGCGGTTTATCTTGCCTATACCGCACCCTTAACCCCTTAATGACCGAGGACGTGCAGGGTACGTCCTCAAAAAAAAGGCAGTTAACGCCTGAGGACGTACCCTGCACGTCCTCGGTGTGGAAAGCAGCTGGAAGCGATCCTGCTCGCTTCCAGCTGCTTTCCGGTTATTGCAGTGATGCCTCGATATGGAGGCATCCTGCAATAACCATACATGGCCATCCGATGCAGAGAGAGCCACTCTGTGGCCCTCTCTGCACCGGACATCGATGGCCGGTATCGTTGGTGGGTGGGAGCCGAATTGGGAGGCGGGTGGGCGGCCATCGGTGTTGCGCGTGACGTCACGGGGGGCGGGATCGGGATCGGGACCGTCGGGGGCGCGCACGGGCGCGCGCGCGTGCACGGGGGGTGGCGGGCGGGCGCGTGCACGGGGCGGGAGCGGGTGGGAACCGCTACACTACAGAAAAGTAAAAAAGTAAAAGTAAAAAAAAAATTAAATAAACTTTTTTTCAAAACCATCTAAGGGATCTGGAAGGGGTGGGGGGTTGGTCTTGGGGGGGGGGGAAAGCTACACTACAGAAAAGGGACATATTTTATTTAAAAAAAAGCTTTTTTTTTCACTAAACTGGGTACTGGCAGACAGCTGCCAGTACCCAAGATGGCGCACATTAAGTCAGAGGGGGAGGGTTAGAGAGCTGTTTAGTGGGGGATCAGTGAGGTTGGGGGCTAAGGGGGATCCCTACACAGAAGCATATGTAAATATGCTAACAAAAAATGCACAAAAAAGCCCAAATATACCTTTTATTTTAGTACTGGCAGAGTTTCTGCCAGTACTTAAGATGGCGGGGACATTTGTGGGGTAGGGGAGGGAAGAGAGATGTTTGGGAGGGATCAGGGGGTCTGATGTTTCAGGTGGGAGGCTGATCTTTACACTAAAGCTAAAATTAACCCTGCAAGCTCCCTACAAGCTACCTAATTAACCCCTTCACTGCTAGCCATAATACACGTGTGATGCGCAGCGCCATTTAGCAGCATTCTAATTACCAAAAAGCAACTCCAAAGTCATATATGTCTGCTATTTCTGAACAAAGGGGATCCCAGAGAAGCATTTACAACCATTTGTGCCATAATTGCACAAGCTGTTTGTAAATTATTTCAGTGAGAAACCTAAAATTGTGAAAAATTTTACGTTTTTTTTAATTTGATCGCATTTGGCGGTGAAATGGTGGCATGAAATATACCAAAATGGGCCTAGATCAATACTTGGGGTTGTCTACTACACTACACTAAAGCTAAAATTACCCCAAAAAGCTCCTTACATGCTCCCTAATTAACCCCTTCACTGCTGGGCATAATACACGTGTGGTGCGCAGTGGCATTTAGCGGCCTTCTAATTACCAAAAAGCAATGCCAAAGCCATATATGTCTGCTATTTCTGAACAAAGGGGACCCCAGGGAAGCATTTACAACCATTTATGCCATAATTGCACAAGCAGTATGTAAATAATTTCAGTGAGAAACTGAAAGTTTGTGAAAAAATTTGTGAAAAAGTGAACAATTTTTTGTATTTGATCGCATTTGGCGGTGAAATGGTGGCATGAAATATACCAAAATGGGCCTAGATCAATAATTTGGGATGTCTTCTAAAAAAAAATATATACATGTCAATGGATATTCAGGGATTCCTGAAAGATATTAGTGTTCTAATGTAACTAGCGTTAATTTTGAAAAAAAAATGGTTTGAAAATAGCAAAGTGCTACTTGTATTTATTGCCCTATAAGTTACAAAAAAAGCAAAGAAGATGTAAACATTGGGTATTTCTAAACTCAGGACAAAATTTAGAAACAATTTAGCATGGGTGTTTTTTGGTGGTTGTAGATATGTAACAGATTTTGGGGTTCAAAGTTAGAAAAAGTGTGTTTTTTTCCATTTTTCCTCATATTTTATAATTTTTTTTATAGTAAATGATAAGATATGATGAAAATAATGGTATTTTTAGAAAGTCCATTTAATGGCGAGAAAAACGGTATATAATATGTGTGGGTACAGTAAATGAGTAAGAGGAAAATTTCAGCTAAACACAAACACCGCAGAAATGTAAAAATAGCCTTGGTCCCAAACGGACAGAAAATGGAAAAGTGCTCTGGTCACTAAGGGGTTAATTAATCTCTTATTCTCCTAATAGTAATTCTTCAACTGTTGTGTCCAATTACTAGTACCACCTATAAGCTGAGTTTAAAACTCTGAACTTAAATTCAATCAAGGAAAAAGTGAGGTTGATTTTATGTATTACTCTACTATATTTGCAGTGTTATAATATGAATATTCTTTATTACTGGTATATTCAATTGTTAACTTGCACTATAGAGCATACCTGTTAATTATGCCGTGTATAACAAAGATTCTGATAGATGCTGTCATTCGCATCATTTACCCTTTGCTTTGACCTAGGCATAATTATTGACTCTACTATATTTGTAGTGTTATGGTATGAATATTTTTTATTACTGTTATATTTACCTACTAACTTGTATTGTATTACATGCCTATAACTTTGCTCCTTGCAATGTTATGTTTAACAAGGATCTTGTTGACTTTTGTCATGTGCTCCATGCTTCTGACAATCTTGTACTGCTTGTATTTATTTATTTTTTCTTTCAACCTCAATAAAAATTATTTGAAAGGTGCAGTGTGTGCTGGATACAAAGTATGTTGGGTACAATGAGTGTTAACTATAGTGTGTGCTAGGTACTATGTGTGCTGGGCACCGTGTGTGCCAAGTACAGCGTGTGCTAGGTATAACGTGTGCTGGGTACGGTGTGGGCTGGGTATGGCGTGTGCAAGGTACAATGAGTGCTAAGTTCAGTGTGGGCTAGGCACAATGAGTGCTAGGTACAGTGTGCGCTACGTACTGTGTGTACTGGGTACAATTTGCATCTCACTTGTCTCTGGAACTTTTTCTTGTTACCCACATCTCTAGATGTTGGCAGAACCTGCTCTCAATCTATATGGACATACCCATTACTACCGGACTTGCTCTTTGGAACATTAAATTTAATTTATAAGCATCACCTCCCCCCATATTCTGAGCCCACACTAGGGTTCAATCTTGGTGAATTATTTTCACCACAAATACCTGCAATTTACTTATGATGTATCAATGTTTTGACAGCTATTGCAACCGGACCTGCGTGTCCGTTCCTTTTTGTCTGTTTATGTTTGAACAGGGGTCCTGCGTGTCCCCAAGTGTTACCTTACATTCTAAAACTGAATAAAAATTAATTTAAAATAAAAAAAATATTTGAAAAATATCCCCTTTTGGTGTCATTCTGGTCTTGAATTACCTTTTAAGATCCAGTAATACTATATTTTCTGGAACTGATCAGAATCACCCTGTATCCAGGCTGTCCCTTCTGACATTATATAAATGTCTTGAATCTTGTCTATTACCTCTCCCCATGTAGGAGCTCCAACCTTCCAATACCTCGCTATACAGGTCCTGGTTGCCGTGCTTAATATTTTAATGAATTTGTTAATTGCTGGGATAAATTGTAGGTGTAGAATGTATTCCCCTAACCGCTTGCATAAAAGCTCCCTCAAAGCCCATTTTAGAGAGGACCTCTAACATATACGTCCAATCTACTCGTAAGAAGTGCCTGAGACATTGTTAATGAAATGTGTTCATCCAGTAAGTGACCTAATAAATTATTTAATTGGTTCAATGTGTTTTTTATTATTTTTATAGATCTCGACTGATACCCTGTTGCACTAATCGTAGCTGTAGGTGTAGAATGATATTTTTGAGAACTCTTGCAGGATCTGATATAGATGTGTTAACGAGTCTAGAGGCCTAGTTAGTGTCAGTAATATATCGTCCGCGAATAGCGACAACTTGTATTCAGATTTTCCTATACTAACTTTTCTAATATCTCCTGAGCATCTAATACGAGAGGCCAATGGCTCAATACATAATGCAAACAGGAGTGGGGACAAGGGGCAGCCCTGTCTGGTGCTGTTCAAAATTTTTTATAGATCTCGACTGATACCCTGTTGCACTAATCGTAGCTGTAGGTGTAGAATGTATTCCCCTAACCGCTTGCATAAAAGCTCCCTCAAAGCCCATTTTAGAGAGGACCTCTAACATATACGTCCAATCTACTCGTAAGAAGTGCCTGAGACATTGTTAATGAAATGTGTTCATCCAGTAAGTGACCTAATAAATTATTTAATTGGTTCCATGTGTTTTTTATTATAGGGCAACTCCACCACATATGGATGTATGAGCCTTGCTCTCCACAGCCCCTGTAACAGAGCCTGGAGTTATTGGATGAAAAGTAAGATGTTCTTGTCAGGGTCAAGTACCACCGAAATTAAGTTTTAATGGTGTTTTCTCTAAGGTCCGCGCTTACTAAACCCCATTTGATCATTAAATTGGATTTAGTTTTGTATTTGCTTTCTTGGATATCTATATATAATTTAGAAATTGTGTGTTTCTCCCTGTCCGGTGACAGGCATATTCTCTCTAGGTTAGTTCTAGGTTGTGCTTTATGATGTGCAATATATCTATTTAGTGCTGATGATATTTGTAAGTACATGTACCAGTGTAATTTATATGGTTGAAGATTTTCCCTGTAGTTGATTGAACAGTATTATGTGTCCATTCGGCATAAAGTCCGCTACTCTGTAGAATCCCTTATTTGTCCATTTCCCTAATGGTCCCTGAGTCTCTTTGGGTAAAAGGAGCCTTAGATGTTTAACCCATGTGTTTGTTGGCATAAGATTCAGGTTTTTGGTAGCTATTTTCCATATATAGGTAGCGTCTAGAATGGTAGTTGTTCTGACTATACTGTTTGTCTGCCTACCCGACTCCCATAGAATCTCATCCGAGTGTTCCTGTCCATTTATATCTTTCTCTATCTTTGTCCAGATCACACTGCATGGTTGTTTACTTAAAAGGGCAGCTTGAGCGAGTCGTGATGCTTGATAGTAATCAGCCAGGTTAGGGAGGCCAACACCTCCTAGCTGTCTGTGTTGTGCAAGGATCTGTGAAGCTATTCTTGCTTTTCTATCTCCTCTTAGGAAGGAGTGGAAGTCAGATTGTAGTTTCTGGAGTTCCAGAGGGGGTATTTTAATCGGCAAGGCTCGAAATAAATACAATATCTTGGGAAATATATTCATTTTAATAATTGACGGCTGTACCAGGAGAATCCTCCTCCCCTCCATTTCCTGATATTTTTTCTTATAGTCTTATATAATGGGATATAATTTAACTTGTATAGCTTATCATATGAATCTGATATTTTGGTTCCCAGATAGAGATTAATTTTATTATTACATGGGTGAAAAATTCTCCTATCAGTTTTTTTGTATGGGGGGGGAGTGATAGTGGTAAAGCTTCGCATTTATCTAAATTGACCTTATATCCTGATATTTTTGAAAACTCTTGCAGGATCTGATATACAGGGAGTGCAGAATTATTAGGCAAGTTGTATTTTTGAGGATTAATTTTATTATTGAACAACAACCATGTTCTCAATGAACCCAAAAAACTCATTAATATCAAAGCTGAATATTTTTGGAAGTAGTTTTTAGTTTGTTTTTAGTTTTAGCTATTTTAGGGGGATATCTGTGTGTGCAGGTGACTATTACTGTGCATAATTATTAGGCAACTTAACAAAAAACAAATATATACCCATTTCAATTATTTATTTTTACCAGTGAAACCAATATAACATCTCAACATTCACAAATATACATTTCTGACATTCAAAAACAAAACAAAAACAAATCAGTGACCAATATAGCCACCTTTCTTTGCAAGGACACTCAAAAGCCTGCCATCCATGGATTCTGTCAGTGTTTTGATCTGTTCACCATCAACATTGCGTGCAGCAGCAACCACAGCCTCCCAGACACTGTTCAGAGAGGTGTACTGTTTTCCCTCCTTGTAAATCTCACATTTGATGATGGACCACAGGTTCTCAATGGGGTTCAGATCAGGTAAACAATTGAGGCCATGTCATTAGATTTTCTTCTTTTATACCCTTTCTTGCCAGCCACGCTGTGGAGTACTTGGACGCGTGTGATGGAGCATTGTCCTGCATGAAAATCATGTTTTTCTTGAAGGATGCAGACTTCTTCCTGTACCACTGCTTGAAGAAGGTGTCTTCCAGAAACTGGCAGTAGGACTGGGAGTTGAGCTTGACTCCATCCTCAACCCGAAAAGGCCCCACAAGCTCATCTTTGATGATACCAGCCCAAACCAGTACTCCACCTCCACCTTGCTGGCATCTGAGTCGGACTGGAGCTCTCTGCCCTTTACCAATCCAGCCACGGGCCCATCCATCTGGCCCATCAAGACTCACTCTCATTTCATCAGTCCATAAAACCTTAGAAAAATCAGTATTGAGATATTTCTTGGCCCAGTCTTGACGTTTCAGCTTGTGTGTCTTGTTCAGTGGTGGTCGTCTTTCAGCCTTTCTTACCTTGGCCATGTCTCTGAGTATTGCACACCTTGTGCTTTTGGGCACTCCAGTGATGATGCAGCTCTGAAATATGGCCAAACTGGTGGCAAGTGGCATCTTGGCAGCTGCACGCTTGACTTTTCTCAGTTCATGGGCAGTTATTTTGCGCCTTGGTTTTTCCACACACTTCTTGCGACCCTGTTGACTATTTTGAATGAAACGCTTGATTGTTCGATGATCACGCTTCAGAAGCTTTGCAATTTTAAGCGTGCTGCATCCCTCTGCAAGATATCTCACTATTTTTGACTTTTCTGAGCCTGTCAAGTCCTTCTTTTGACCCATTTTGCCATAGGAAAGGAAGTTGCCTAATAATTATGCACACCTGATATAGGGTGTTGATGTCATTAGACCACACCCCTTCTCATTACAGAGATGCACATCACCTAATATGCTTAATTGGTAGTAGGCTTTCGAGCCTATACAGCTTGGAGTAAGACAACATGCCTAAAGAGGATGATGTGGTCAAAATACTAATTTGCCTAATAATTCTGCACTCCCTGTAGATGTGTTAACGAGTCTAGAGGCCTAGTTAGTGTCAGTAATATATCGTCCGCGAATAGCGACAACTTGTATTCAGATTTTCCTATACTAACTCCTCTAATATCTCCTGAGCATCTAATACGAGAGGCCAACAGCTCAATACATAATGCAAACAGGAGTGGGGACAAGGGGCAGCTGTCTGGTGCCGTTCAAAATTTTTATAGATCTCGACTGATACCCTGCTGCACTAATCGTAGCTGTAGGTGTAGAATGTATTCCCCTAACCGCTTGCATAAAAGCTCCCTCAAAGCCCATTTTAGAGAGGACCTCTAACATATACTTCCAATCTACTCGATCAAACGCCTTCTCTGCGTCCAACGATAGGAGCAGAGAAGGCGTTTCAGTGGTTGTCAAGAATTCTATCAGATCTATTGTCCTCCGTATGTTATCCGGGGCCTCCCTCTCCTGTATGAAACCCACTTGATCTGGATGTATTATGTCTGGAAGTATCTTCTTAAGTCTATTGGCCATCATTTTTGTGAGTATTTTTGTCTTGATTGATAAGGGAGATTGGTCTGTAGTTCTGACACAATGTTGGGTCTTTCCCTGGTTTGGGGATCACTACTATTTTTGCTCTGAGTATGTCAACTGGCAACTCTACCACCTGCATTACATTATTGCAGAGTTTTTTGAGATGTGGATTAATGTGTTTCAGAAAAGTTTGTAATATTCGCTGGGTAGTCCATCTGGACCTGCTGCTTTACCTATTTTAAGGTCTTTTATCACATTAATTATTTCCTTAGTGGTAATTTCTTCATTCAGAGTGTCCCTATCTGAAGGGCTAATGACTCTAAGCTTGGCTTGCTGTAGGAATGATGTCAATAAGTCTTGTGTTTGAGTAGAGTGTTGAACTTTCTGACCGTCTTATAGTTTTTCATAATATGTTGCAAAAATATCCGAAATCTCCTGTGGGTTGGATGTCTTAAGCCCATCTGGGTGTTGTATGGCGGGGATGGAGTGTGTTTTTGTACATTCCTTTAATTTGTTGGCTAAATATTTATCTGGTTTATTTGAGTACATAAAATAATTGGTCTTTAGTCTTTGAATGGCTC
Source organism: Bombina bombina (assembly GCF_027579735.1). Taxonomy (NCBI): domain Eukaryota; kingdom Metazoa; phylum Chordata; class Amphibia; order Anura; family Bombinatoridae; genus Bombina; species Bombina bombina. The sequence continues at coordinate 81,715,305 of NC_069503.1, forward strand.
TTGTAGCTGAGTCATTTAAGACTTTCGCCTGAACTTTTCTCTTTGCTTGAAGTAGTTTGAATGTGGTGGCGGATTGGGTTTGCTTGGGTTGTGTTTTTAGTAACTGAATCTCAGCCTGGAGCTGATCTATAGTTTTATTAGCTAGTTTAGTAAACTTTGATTTTTCTTTAATTAGAATCCCTCTAAGAAAAGGTTTATGTGCTACCCAAGAAGAAATTGGATTGTCAGTAGAGTTCTCATTGTTCTGCCAGTATTCTGTCATATTCTTAAGAGTCTCGTTATGAATAAATTCTTTGTTTAATATGTTTGGGTCGTAAGTCCAGGATCTCTGTTGTTGGAAGTTAATTAGGCCACTCATCTCTACCTGGACCACAGAGTGATCCGACCATACACAAGGGTGTATATGAGAGTTTGTATTGTTTGGGATTAGGGTTTGGCTCATCAAAACATAGTCCAGTCTGATATATTTATTATGTGCGTGTGAGTAGTAGGTGTGGTCTGTCGTATTACCATATAAGGTCTCCCAGGTGTCGACTAAATTGTGTGTAACCATTACTTCTTTTATTGATTTGACTATGGATTTTTTTTCTATGTTGTTTAGTAGTGGATTTAATTTTCTCATCTCCTATATTAGGTGTCAACGTAATATTAAATTCTGCAGCTAAGATAGTTCTGGTCTGTGACCATTGGGTAAGGTGATGTGAGATCTGGTGGAAGAATGTGTGTTGTTGCTCATTTGGAGGGTAAACATTACATAAGGTATCTGCCCTCTGGATCTTTTATAACCTCTTCAGTTGCAAACTGCAGAGAAGAATGAATAAGGATAGACACCCCTCTTTTTTTTTATCTGTAGTTGAGTGATAGTGAATAGGGAAGTGTTTGTGCCAGAATTTAGGAATTAGTGTTTGCGTGAAGTGGGTCTCTTGCAGAAATATATTTTTTGCTTTTAGTTTGATATATTGGTTGAGAGCCAATTTACGCTTTACATTTGTGTTTAAACCTCTCATATTATGTGAGAGGATTGTAAGTGTTGTCGACATTAATTGTAGTTGTGAAGCATTGTAACTATGTAAGTATTGGTATTGGACTTACCATTATTGGGCTGACTCTGCCTACCTTATAGCTTCCAGAGACCCTAATGACCACACATAAATAACAATAAACATCAAACATCAAAATAGGAAGACAAAAATAAAATTGCAGGAAAAACTCCTGAACATAAAAGTTAAACTTTGCATAAATTTCCTAAATAAAATAGTAGTGCAAGTTTGATCTCATATTTTAGTATTTGCTTTAGTAACAAAAGATAGCCTTTTCTAAGACAACTAATGTTGTACCAAGCTGTTCAACTATAACATTTATTATTTTAACTTCTCAGTATGTGGAAGGATCACTACCCTGTGGCTCCTTGGTTATGTAGGGACCTCGTTCCTTCCTTCACATTTGCATTTAACTTGTAAATAACAGTCTAGTTCCGTAGTGTGAGGAATGATCTATTACAATGTTATTAGTGAGGTCCCTAATGAATAGTCCCTGAGCTTGAAAAAGTTAATAGTCTCTGCATAAGGGAAAAGAAAGAGTCCATAAATAACTTTTTTATATACTCATCTGCTGCTTGCTTCCGCAATGTTCCAGATAGAAAAGCCAAAAACGTTTCCACGATTTCTCTGTTTCTTCAATTTCATTTCGGCTTCCTCTTGGAAACTCTTGTCCATTTGGCCCTCCTGTTAGCCTCCACTTTTTGCATGTTACCTTAATTTTCAGAGGCCTTATGGCTTGACTGCAACTCTGGGACTTCCAGTTTGAGGTAAGCACAAATTTCCGGGATATCTTGCCTGTCTCTTATCGTTAGGGTTTTGCCCTCATGAAGAATGTGTAAGACAAAAGGGAATCCCCATCGATAGTTTATTTGGTTTTTGCGGAGCAGCTGGGTGAGTGGTCTTAAAGAGCCTCTCCTTTGTAAGGTGTGAACACGCAGGTCTTGATAAAATTGAACCACCACTCCTTGGAACTTGAAGGTGGGGTTCTTACTTGCTGCTTGGAGGATGGCCTCTTTTTTTGGGAACCTGAACATTTTAACTATTACATCCCTAGGTGGGTAGTCTCCTTTAGGTTTAGCTTTAAGGGCCCTTTGTGCCCTTTCCATTTGGAAGTTATCTTCTGTGACGTTGCCAGTGATTGCTTGAAATAGCATTCTGAGGTAGTTTTGCAGATCTGGTTGTGTTATGGTCTCCGGAACTCCTTTAATGCGTATATTGCTTCTATGCGTACAATTTTCCAGATCCTCCATTTTGTCATGGAGGATATCTATTTCTTGTTGGTGGTCTTGGCATTTCTGAGATAAAGCTGAAACATTTTCCTCTACAGCATTTTCATTATCTTCTAGGGCTGACACCCTTGTACCGAGATCTAGTATATCATGTTTGATTTCCGCAAGGCTATTAGTGATTGTGGTTTGGAAAGAGTCCATTTTGTCCCACATTTTTTCAAAATTCTTGTTAATATCCTGCTTTGAGACAAGGGCCTTAATATCTTCTCTTGTTACTAGAGTTAAATCTGCAGCACTTGTCTGTGGATCTGGGTCTACTTCTATATCTGCTTCCTGATCTACCTCTTGTAATTCTGCTGATTTATCTCCTTTAGAGGGTCTGAAAAACAGACAAGCTGTTGCTGATCTTCCAGTTGAGGATGTTTTGTTCAGCTTCCTAGCAGCCATCATTACCCCAGTATTTGCAAGTTAGTCTCTTTATATCAAAAGGGGATTGTTTAGAGTTGTCTAGTAGATTAGTATCTGGAACCGGATCTGTTACGGTATAGCCCCGGATATCGAGGGTTAATACCAGATGAAAGATGCCCTGAATACGGGATCAGCAACAAACAAACACAGTTAATTCCCCCCAAACACGAGACCAAGCTCCGTCTTGAGGGTAAAACAGAATCAGCAGGAGCTGTGGGTATATTGTTCTTATATACACATTCTTACACATTAGTACCACCCACAGGGTTTTGTAAAACAACCAATAAACACATACAATACTCTCAGACACTCCCACACAAAATCCTCCCCTCTGCCTGTGATACAATTACCTTACACAAAGTAAGTGTTTCAACATGGGGCCATAGTCTAAAGGCAGCAGGTGGGCAACCAGGCTCCTCCAATGCACAGTGGCGAGATTGGTCTCCCTTTTTCCAAGCAGACTAACAGGGTGTCTGACTTCCTGCCGGTCAGTGCCCTGGTTAGTCCAGCAACACACCCACAAAACACAATCAGCAGTACAGCCCACCCACAATAAATGGTCACTACACCTGGGTAGAGGAGAAACTTGTCCATGTCCAGGTGCCTCATCACGGCTGTGTGGGGGACTGGTACGCTGAATTGGTGGGTTGCGAGGTGGGCAGAGACCAGCTGTACTCTGCCCGGGTGCCAGCACTACCACGGAAGTAGACTGGTGGGAGCCTGGTTGCTGGAGGGGGAGACCAACTGTCTCCCCTTTGGATACATAGCTGTGCTGCTGGAGGGGGAGACCGATCATCTCCCCTTTGGACAAAGCACCATGCTGCTGTGTGGGGAGACCGACTGTCTCCACTTTGGCTAAACAGCCCTGTTGCTGGGAAACAGGACCGACTGTCCCTACCCCCTGTGCTGTAAGTGCAGAGACCACGGTCCCATTTGCACGGTTGTGGCGCTTACTGTCTCCCCCTGGTGCGTTAAGCTGCCGCTGGGGAGAGGGGGTAACAAGCTCCTCTCCCATACATACTTCCAGCCGCTGGGGAATGGAGACTGGGCTCCCAATCCCCTGCATCTCACTCTGCTGATGGGGGGCAGAACCGACTGTCTCTGCCCCCTGTAACTCAGCCTGCCGCTGGGGAATGGAGACTGGGCTCCCAATTCCCTGCAGGACCGGTGGAGAGACCTTGGTCCCATCTCCACCGGCCACCTGGGGTCCTTCCCAGTAAATCTCCACAATATCTTCAAAGCTGAACGGGTCTGGATCTGGGTCTGTCACCTTGCTGTCCTGCTGAGCCTTCCCAATGGAGTGGAAGAGATCTCGGTAGTCCTGCTCCAGTTCGCACTCCAGGGTTGCTAGGTGAGCCAGGTCTTGCTCTACCTCACGGGGGTCATCCCAGTCATGCCTAGCCTCCCTCTCATAGAAAATGTCCTGAAGTCTGGTCTGCGCAGGGCTCCCAAAGTCAGGCTCTGCAAAGGATTCCCATAACAAGCCAGGACCATCAAACTCCTCTCCCTCTGGTTTGTCATGCTCGGCTGTCCAGGGTATATACTGTGCCATATACCACCAGAGCGCCTGGTAGGCATCCTCCAGCCATAGCTCCTGCCATACCCGGTGCTCTAGTTCCTTCACCCATTCCTCCAGGGGCTGCTCTCCCAGGAAGGGCATCCGCAGGGCCACTTGCTTCTGCAACCGCTGCTCTTCACTGGGGAGACTCTCGCTGGTATTGTACATTATCCAGGGCCTGGTACCAGATGCCTTTCCTTAATGCATCCCGGCCATCCAGGTCTTCCTCCTCGTATAACACTGCTGGTTCCATTCTGTTGCTTTTAGGGTCGCTGTACTGGGACATGCGTTGCCCCCAACTTGTAAATCCCCGGATGTTTAGTTGCTCTTCTGGGCAATGAGGATCATCCCGTAGCTTGCCACCAATTGTTACGGTATAGCCCTGGATATCGAGGGTTAATACCAGATGAAAGATGCCCTGAATACGGGATCAGCAACACACAAAGCCAGTTAATTCCCCCCAAACACGAAACCAAGCTTCGTCTTGAGGGTAAAACAGAATCAGCAAGAGCTGTGGGTTTATTGTTCTTATATACACATTAGTACCACCCACAGGGTTTTGTAAAACAACCAATAAACACATACAATACTCTCAGACACTCCCACACAAAATCCTCCCCTCTGCCTGTGATACAATTACCTTACACAATGGGTTACAAAATCCTCCCCTCTGCCTGTGATACAATTACCCTACACAATGGGTTACAAAATCCTCCCCTCTGCCTGGGATACAATTACCTTACACAATGGTTGATGCAATTACCTTACACAATGGTTGATACAATTACCTTACACAATGGTTGATGTAATTATCACAGGCAGAGAAATACAGTTCAATTGCCATGGAGCCAAAGTGTTTCACATAGTCTTTCGTTATACAAATGGGCTACATGGCATAGCTATCTGGGGTATCACTGTTCAAATAGGGCAAGTACTGAATGACCCGGCTTTCGTTTCTTTGCAGGGGAAAAGTAAGCATTTCAACATGGGGTCATAGTCTAAAGGCAGCAGGCGGGCAACCAGGCTCCTCCAATGCACAGTGGTGAGATTGGTCTCATCACAGGATCCAAACAGCATTTACCAATGCTCCTGTGACATATTAAATATGGTTATGCTGTATCTTCAAAACATATAGACCACATTCCCTCCTAGGTTATAGTGAGGCCTGTAAGGAGCACTTTCCATGCAGCAATGACTACCTTCTTATAGAAATAGCATAGGAAACCATCAGCCTTTCATATCTTAAAGACCGCTAACTTGTAGCTATATACCTAGCAGGTTTTATATTTTTTTGAAAAAATTGTCATGACCGGCCTTTCTAGCAAAGCTGCACAGAGATGCCAGATAATTGGTAAGAGTGTTATGTTATGGGGTTAAATAGCTGGACCGGAGCTTCCAGATTTCCTTTCCAATCTGCTAAAATGATTTACACTGCAGACAATTATTGAAAATGTTCCAACTCCCACTTGTCACATCTTGATGTCTGCTTAGCTACTTACACTGCGACTCCGCAGCTCCACGTGGGGAGATAAGATGGCGCTTCCTCCATTTACATCCGGAGCTCCCTTCCAACTGCAGCATTGATATTCATACACCGCTGGTGCAGAGTTCCCTCTACTGTGCCCTTCTGTCCTCCGGAGAGTCTGTCTAGGCTATTGAAAGCTAGTATGTCTGGCTGTAGCCTGTTTATGTCTCCTTTGCCATGTTGCTTGCACAGAGCGTTACAGCTATGCGACCATTGCTATTCACAGTCAGGCTCCGCCCCCAGAAATAAAATTTTAAACAACTTTCCAATGTACTTCTATTATTTAATTTGCTTCCTTCTCTTGTTATCCTTTGCTGAAAGGTTTATCTCGGTAAGCTCGGGAGCAGCAGAGAACCTAGGTTCTAGCTGCTGATTGCCTGCAGATATATATATTGTCATTGGCTCACCCATGTGTTCAGTTAGAAACCATTAGTGTACTGTTGCTCCTTCAACAAATGATAACAAGAGAATGAAACAAATTAGATAATAGAAGTAAATTAGAAATTAAATATTTTTTTTGGGTTGCATGTCCCTTTAACCCCTTAATGACCACAACACTTTTCCATTTTCTGTCCGTTTCGGACCAGGGCTATTTTTAAATTTTTGCAGTGTGTGTTTAGCTGTAATTTTACTCTTACTCATTTACTGTACGCACACATATTATATACCGTTTTTCTCGCCACTAAATGGACTTCCTAAAGATACCATTATTTTCATCATATCCTATAAGTTACTATAAATTTTTTTTATAAAATATGAGGAAAATTTGAAAAAACACACTTTTTCTAACTTTGACCCCCAAAATCTGTTACACATCTACAACCACCAAAAAACACCCATGCTAAATAGTTTCTAAATTTTGTCCTGAGTTTAGAAATACACAATGTTTACATGTTCTTTGGTTTTTTTGCAAGTTATAGGGCAATAAATACAAGTAGCACTTTGCTATTTCCAAACCACTTTTCAAAATTAGTGCTAGTTACATTGGAACACTAATATCTGTCAGGAATCCCTGAATATCCCTCTACGTGTATACAGTATATATTTTTTTTAGAAGACAACCCAAAGTATGATAGTGGAGGCCCCTCTAGTGGGCCAGTAACAACATTAAGGGATTACCAACTTGAAGTCTGGAGAAATGCTAAAGCCATGTTTGTTACAATGTTGCATTTGGAGAGGTGGTGTCTGTTCTTACCTTTATAGGGTCCTGCAGCAGTGATTCCAGCCTCTTTCGGTTTCCAGACTTCAAGGAGAAGGTTTTTCTGAAGTTTGCTGCAAAGGAGTGGAGCATGGAGAGATCTAGGAGGAAAACTGTGCCTCCCAAGCATTACAGGGAGGTGGTGGAGCTATCTGCCAGGAAGAAGGGACCTGCAAAGCAAAGACAAGAACCTGAGACTGAGGATCTGGTACCCCCCACACCCCAAAAGTCCCCACCAGCCAGGCGTTTCAATAAGGGGAAGGGGAAGAATGGGATGGGGTTGGGGGAGGGAGGCCCTAGTTGTCAGTCCCAGGGTGAGGGGACCCTAGAGGGAGCACCCGTTGGGGGATCGCAGGCCCAGAGGTCAGGGGAAGCAGACAGGGAGGTTCCGGGTGGGCCCAGCAGTGGCCACGAGGCCTCGCAGTGTAGGCAGGGCCTCTTAGGGCCCGGCATTGGGGCGCAGTTTGCGGCCTTGTCGCCGGAGGCCATGGTGGCATTCCTAGCCCTAGCGCAATCCTTATCTGGCCAAGCGCAGGGCTCGGGGGCCTCTGTGGCAGCCGGTGGTGAGGTAGGGACCGTGAGGCCTAACACAGTCAGGGCAGAGTGCGCAGCGGTAATGGCTCCCTCTGATGGCGGCTCACGCGAGAACTCCTCCTCCGAGATTTCATCTGAGGAGGAGGAGGAGAGTAGCGGCCGCCATCTTGGGAGCAGGAAGGAGCCGGAGGAGACACCCTCACGCGACCGGAGCTCCACAGGTAACTTGGGGAGACTACCGGTCGCGGGAGGGGCAGCAAGGGAGCACATACAGAGAACATAGGGGAATGTTTGCAGATGAGGGACAAATGGGGGCCAAGAGAAATGAAGGTGTGATGAGTGGGCACACGGGGCCTAGTGAGAGAGTGGGTAGACAAACTTACAGGTTAGATCTGCTGCATGGTTCCTAAGACGGGTATGGCCAGCATGGGGGGTGGGCCCATGCAGGGATAACGCATGGTTATCAGCAGGCAAGCCAGGTTGCGGCTGTCGAGCGTATGAGAGAGGTTGGCAGGAAGCATGACAGGCAGTATGATATGGCGCAAATGCAAGGAGGGGTGAGTGAGGACACCATTAGGAGAGCAGTTGAAGCAGCGCTGCGGGCGGTTCACGGCGCTAGGCCCCTGCCTGGGTTCAGTGTTCACGCCCAGGAGGGGGCGGTGCAGGAGCAGACTGTTAGGAGTGCTGTGGCTAGAGCTTTGGGCATGCACGGGGGTGAGAGTCAAGGGGGGGAAAGGAGGGGTGATTCTGTTGATGCACCTCCTGTTGAACGGAGTACTCCCCAAGTTATTTTGTCCCCGCAGGTGCCGGAACAGTCGTCAGCACGAATGGAGTCAGGAACAAACAGTGCCTTGGTGGTGGCAGGGCCCAGCAACAGCCAACTGAGAGCACCGCTGCAGGGGCCAACAGGAGCTGAGATGCCAGGAGACGGTGAGTGCAATGTACCTGACATGATGCACACTGACACAGGGTCTTCCACAAGTGGGTCTGGGTCTGACAGCGGGGAGGATAAAGGCCTAGTGGGGAAGGGGCAGCGCAGAATGTTCCGATGGATAAAAAAGATGGCGTCTGCGCAGGCTAAGGACAGGGCTGAGGCCAAAGGCCATGCAATGGAGGCTCAAGGGGCACAGGGACCAGGGGGCACTATGCCCCCCGTGGGCCCTGTGCCCCGCAAGGTGGCGGCGCAAGGGGACACTTACCCCTTTTTAGTTCACTCACTTTACGGACATCTGAAACAGAAGGTCGTAAAGAAGATTCAGGAGGGTAAATACATTAATGTATTTGACCTCTCCCTGGATGCTTATAGGGCAAAAGAGAGGGCGGCCGATGGGTCTAGCCCTAAGAGGGTGCGTAGGGCGGAGACATATGAGGAATGGCTTAAATGCTTCCGTGTCTTAGCCGCGTGCTATGTAGACAGGTGGCCCTTACAGGGACACAACCTGTTTAAATACCAGGAAACAGTGGAGGATATACACACGAGATTTAAGGAAGGCACATGGCGGGAGTATGACATGGCCTTCAGGAGGAAGATGGTTGGTAACCCCTTGCTGCATTTTGGCACCCAGGATATGCACCTGTGGTCTAAACTGGGGTTGGAGGGAGGTTCCCCCTCCCCGGTGGTGGCACGGCAGACGCAGCAACGTCAGGGGGTACGGCCCGGCAGACGAGGTAGGGAATGTTGGAAATTCCAAGACAAGCAGTGTGACAGGGGGAGTAATTGCTCCTTTCGGCACATCTGTAAATTCTGCGCAGGACCACACCCAGGACTTGAGTGTGGAAAGAGGAGAGAGCAGGGACAGATCAAACCAGCCCCTAAGCCGGGAATTGCGGTTAAGGGCACCAACCCCGCTTAAGTTACCGGCCATGCAAATATGGCTGGATAACTACCCTGACCGGGAAGCAGCAGAATTGCTTAGGTCTGGGTTGGAGGGGGGTTTTCACATTCCAATTACAGGGGCGGTTAGGGGTTCTGCGGTGCACAGGAACCTGAAAACAGCCTACGAGTTCCCACATGTTGTGAGGGAAAAGTTGGCTAAGGAGGTAGCATTGGGCAGGATATCTGGCCCATTCGCGGATTGCCCATTGAGAGATCTGGTGATCTCGCCATTGGGGGTCGTACCAAAAAAGGAGGAGGGAAAGTTCAGGTTGATACATCACCTGTCCTTCCCTAAAGGGAGTTCGGTCAATGACGCCATTGACCCAGAGATTAGTTTGGTACATTAGTCATTTGATAAGGCGCTGGACGTGGTTAGGGCATGCGGTCCGGGGGCACTGTTAGCTAAGCTGGACATAGAGTCAGCATTCCGATTGCTGCCCTTGCACCCCTCGGCTTTCAGACTGATGGGCATGAAGTTTGAGGGGGCATATTATGTGGACCATTGCTTGCCGATGGGGTGCTCCCTGTCCTGCTCGTTGTCTGAATGCTTCAGCTCTTTCCTCCACTGGGTGGTATTCAAGGCTTCATGGGGGGAGCATTGGCCCACTACCTTGATGATTTCTTATTGGTAGGGAGAGCAGGTTCAACAGAGTGCGAACAGCTCATGGGCATTATGCAGGATATGATGAGGCATTTTGGCGTCCCGCTTGCGGACGATAAAACGCAGGGCCTGTGCACATGTCTCACATTCTTGGGAATTGAAATTGACACGGTGATGCGGATATGCAGGTTACCATTGGAGAAGGTGACGCGTATGTTGGCGGCGGTACGGGCAGTCAGTAGTAGGGACAAGGTCACCGTCAGGGATGTCCAGTCCTTACTGGGTTTGATGAATTTCGACGGGCGGGTTATACCTATGGGACGAGTTTTTAACTGGCGGTTGGAGGGCCTATTGAGGAGTCTGACTGGCCACTCCAAATGGGTATGCGTCACATCTGAGGTGAGGGAAGATCTGGCGGTTTGGGATCATTTCCTTCAGAGCTTTAACGGGTGTGCTTATGGAGACGCCCACCGGTACCTAACCGTTTGCTGAACCTGTTCACGGATGCAGCGGGCGGCTTTGGTTATGGGGCATATTTGGATGGGGAGTGGAGCGCGGCTCCATGGCCACAGGAGTGGGTGACGTCAGGTTACGTTAAAAATCTGACTTTGTTAGAGCTATTCCCCATCGTTGTAGCTATTGAAATTTGGGGAGACAGGTTAGCCAATCGTTCGGTGGTGTTCTGGACAGACAACATGAGTGTGGTGTACGCCATTAACAGGTTGTCGGCGTCCTCACCAGCAGTCGCGTGCTACTTGAGGCACTTGGTGTTGCTCTGCTTGCAGCGTAACATACACTTCACCGCCAAACACGTCCCGGGAGTGCATAACGTTATAGCTGATGCACTCTCTCGATTTAAATGGGGGCAGTTTAGGGAAGCAGCTCCCATGGCAGCGGCTGAGGGTCTAACATGCCCAATTTTTCTTTGGCAGTTTTTGAAGATTGGGCAACCATCTTACCGTTAATTAAGGCATCTTTGGCGCCCAGGACGTGGTCGGCATACAGGAGCCACTGGAACAGCTGGGAAGCTTTCTGTCTACAAAGGGGCGTGCAGGTACAAAAGGCCAATAGGGTGCATATTTTAGACTGGTTGGCGCAGCTGAGGCGTGACGGGGTCAGTAGAGCAGGTGCGGCAGGAAGACTGTCGGCTGTTGCATTTTTTAACAAAGCGCTGGGTCACGCGGACCACTCGGGAGCCTTCCTGGTCAGGAAGGTGTTGAAAGGGTGGGGAAGGGTGGCACCCCGGCCGAAGGACCGGAGGGAGCCAATAACACAGGACAGGCTTAGGCGGTTAGCCTCGAGCGTGGCTTTGGTTTGCAAGTCGGAATATGAAAGGCTGCTGTTTAGGGCTGCCTTCGCAGTGGCATTTGCAGGAGCTCTCAGAGTGGGTGAGCTTGTGGCATCTGCTAAGGTGAAAGGCTCAGGAGGAGTTCGGTTGGAACACATACGGGTGACAGACGGGGGTCTTCTATTATTCGTGCCAAGGTCCAAAACTGACCAAGAGGGTAGAGGGACGTGGTTGCCACTTACTAAGCAGGATTTTGTTGACAGTTGTCCGGTCAGTTGCGTTGAACAGTACCTGTCTGCACGACCGGCGGGAGGTGAGCTGTTCTTCATACATGAGGACGGGTCAGCATTGTCTGCGTTCCAATTCCGTAGGGTGCTCACCAAGGTGGCCGAGAAAGCTGGGTTGGACCCTAAAAGGATTGCCCCGCATTCATTTAGAATAGGCGCAGCGACTAGCGCGGCACAGAAGTGCCTCCCAGCAGCTGAGATTAAACGTCTCGGTAGATGGAAGTCTACGCAATATAAAACATACATTAGACCGACTAAGGGGCAGAATTGAGTAGCAGTTTGGGGGCTGGGAATTGCTGGTGGCTGGGGTTGAATTGTGGTCCAATTTGGCGGGTAATTCATGACGGTGTACTCTGTTTTGCCAGGTGTTGTAATTGAGAAAGCCCCGCCAGTTCGCGTGTGGATTGTTGGGCATTCATACGTCCACTGGGCTCACATCAGGGCACAGCGGTCGCCGGAGGGACAGCAACTTGGATTCCCAACGTCCAAGGCAAGCTTCCGGTGGTTAGGGCGCAGGGGATTGTTGTGGGCTGATTTGCCGGCGCTCTTGCAGGAGGCGCACAGGAGGTGGGGGCGGCCTAATATTTTAGTGCTGCACCTCGGGGGAAATGATTTGGGGGCACTGCCCGCATTGGACCTGATAAAAAGAATGTCAGCGGATGTGCATTGGGTGCACACTTGGTTGAAGGAGGTGACTGTGGGGTGGTCGAATGTGGTTGCAAGACTGCATTGGAGACACATTGTCACCCAGAAGGCCGCGTATAACGTGCGCAAAAAGGTCAATAGGGAGATGGGAAGGACGGTCACGGGCTTGGGGGGTTTCGTGGTAAGGCACGAAACTATCACGGCCAACAAAAAGGACCTATTTAGGCCAGATGGGGTCCACCTGACGGACGTTGGGCTGGACATTTTTCTAAAGGACATCAGGGGAGCCCTTTTGAGGGTTATTTCGTAAAGTTAAAAAATGTGGTTATGTTATTGCTGTTATTATCGTTACTGTTAAGTTAATATCGTTACTGTTTATGGTTGTGGTTAATGAATAGGTGCCTGTTGGTTTTGTTTTTGGCAAAGTGCCATTGTGCATGTCAGCCGGGTGGCACGCTGCAGGTATCGGAAGGGGCCTTGACCATCTGCTAGTAGGGGCAAGGATAGGGAGAGATGCCGCCAACGATGATTTATTACGAACTTGTTGCCAAGTTTTGATGATAGGTTGATTAAGTGCCTAAGCGTAATTAGAGTAACGCTTAGGCACTAGTTAAAGCGTTTATTTAATAAACGTGGACCGTGACCGGTCCTTTTCTCCCAACAATGGTGTGTGTTGTCTTATTTATTTAGATAAGCTATTACAGTTTGGAGGACGGAATAGGGGGTTTAGACCTTATGATAGTGGAGGGCCCTCTAGTGGGCCAGTAACAACATTAAGGGATTACCAACTTGAAGTCTGGAGAAATGCTAAAGCCATGTTTGTTACAATGTTGCATTTGGAGAGGCGGTGTCTGTTCTTACCTTTATAGGGTCCTGCAGCAGTGATTCCAGCCTCTTTCGGTTTCCAGACTTCAAGGAGAAGGTTTTCCCGCCCAACCGTCCCATGGAAGAAGAGTCTGGCGGCAAATAAGCGGCTGAGTAGGGTAAGCCGACTCGGCAGGGGTAGGTTTAATTGAGCTAGCCTGCAGTAAGACCGAGTCTTTAATATAGCCATCCACCCCTGGCTGTTGGGTTGTACGATTCTGTTGACAGGGGTCGCCTTACCGGGTTGGTTGGATATGCCTCAGCAGGCGGGCACAAAGAGAGAAGAAAAACGGTCCAGAAATAAGGGAGGGGTTCTGCCCGCCAGGCGCCGGTCTGGGGGTCCCCTCCCTCGCGAATGTGGGCCGAAGATCTCTCAACATCACAACTCTCTCTGAGTGCCATTGGGCGTGTCAGCCGGGTGGCACGCTGCAGGTATCGGAAGGGGCTTTGACCATCTGCTAGTAGGGGCTAGGATAGGGAGAGATGCCGCCAACGATGATTTATTACGAACTTGTTGCCAAGTTTTGATGATAGGTTGATCAAGTGCCTAAGCGTAATTAGAGTAACGCTTAGGCACTAGTTAAAGCGTTTATTTAATAAACGTGGACCGTGACCGGTCCTTTTCTTCCAACAATGGTGTGTGTTGTCTTATTTATTTAGATAAGCTATGACAGTTTGGAGGACGGAATAGGGGGTTTAGACCTTATTGATCTAGGCCCATTCTGGTATATTTCATGCCACCATTTCACCGCCAAATGCGATCAAATACATACATTTATTCACTTTTTCACAAATTTTTTCACAAACTTTAGGTTTCTCACTGAAATTATTTACAAACAGTTTGTGCAATTACGGCACTAATGGTTGTAAATGCGTCTCTGGGATCCCCTTTGTTCAGAAATAGCAGACATATATGGCTTTGGCATTGCTTTTTGGTAATTAGAAAGCCGCTAAATGCTGCTGCGCACCACACATGTAGTATGGCTAGCAGTGAAGGGGTTAATTAGGTAGCTTGTAGGTAGCTTGCAGGGTTAATTTTAGCTTTAGTGTAGAGATCATCCTCCCACCTGACACATTACACCCCCTGATCCCTCCCAAACAGCTCTCTTCCCTCCCCCATCCCACAATTGTCCCCTCCATCTTAAGTACTGGCAGAAAGTCTGCCAGTACTAAAATAAAAGGTATATTTGGGCTTTTTTGTGTTTTTTAAGCATATTTACATATGCTGCGGTGTAGGATCCCCTATTAGCCCCCAACCTCACTGATCCCCCACCAAACAGCCCTCTAACCCTCCCCCTCTACCTTAATGGGCGCAATCTTGGGTACTGGCAGCTGTCTGCCAGTACCCAGTTTAGAAAAAAATTATGCTTTTTTAAAAAAAATATTTGCCCTTTTCTGTAGTGTAGCTCCCCCCCTCAAAGACCAACCCCCCCACCCCTTCCAGATCCATTAGATTGTTTTTTAATTATTAATACCCCCGTTTTATTTCAACTTAACATTAAAATTTTCTGTAGTGTAGCAGCTCCCACCCGGTGCACGCGCCCCCGTCTGTCCCGCCCCCCTCCACATCACACGGCTCATCGATGGCCACCCACCAATGATACTGGCCATGGATGTCCGGTGCAGAGAGGGCCACAGAGTGGCTCTCTCTGCATCGGATGGCCATGCAGGGTTATTGCAGGATGCCTCGATATCAAGGCATCACTGCAATAACCGGAAAGCAGCTGGAAGCGAGCAGGACTGCTTCCACCGCTTTCAGAGACTGAGGACGTGCAGGGTACATCCTCGGTTGTTAAGGGTATTTTTTTGGAGGACGTACCCTGCACGTCCTCGGTCGTTAAGGGGTTAAAGAACTGCTGAGCACAATTGTTTTCTTTCATGATTTAGATAGAGCAGCAATTTTGAACAACTTTCTAATTTACTCCTATTATCAATTTTTCTTCGTTCTCTTGGTATCTTTATTTGAAAAAGCAGAAATGTAGGCTCACGAGCCAGCCCATTTTTGGTTCAGCAGCCTGGATAGCGCTTGCTGATTGGTTGCTGCATTTAGCCAGCAAACAACCCAGGTGTTGAACCAAAGATGGGCCGGCTTGTGAGCTTTTTTCAAATAAAGATACCAAAAGAACAAAGAAAAAAAGATAACTGAGTAAATTAGAAAGTTGCTTAAAATTGCTACTCTAAATCATGAAAGAAACAAATTTGGGTTCAGTATCCCTTTAAAGGGACACTAAAACCCCAAAAGTTCTTTCATGATTGAAGTAGAGAATATAATTATAAACAACATTCCAATTTACTTCTATTAGCTCATTTGCTTCAGTCTTTAGATATCCTTTGTTGAAGAAATTGCAATGCACATGGGTGAACCAATCACATGAGGCATCTATGTGCAGCAACCAATCAGCAGCTACTGAGCCTATCTAGATATGCTTTTCAGCAAAGTATATAAATTGAACAAAGCAAGTTAGATAATAGAAGTAAATTAGAAAGTTGTTTTAAATTGCATGCTCCTAAATCATGAAAGAAAATTTTTTGGGTTTCATGTCCCTTTAAGTGGTTAAAACTGCATACTCTATCTGTGGTGTACAGCAAGGCATTAATGGGACATTGAACAAATGCTAGATAAAATGCTGCATTCAGGGGGGGCGGAGCTTGGCCAGCAAGGGAAATGGCTGTGTGATCGAGTAGCTCCTAGGCCCATGTACCCCAAGACCTAACCATACAACCAGCAACGACCTCCAATACATTTAACCCCAGAGTCCCTAATTGCCCTAGCGACGGTGACAACAAAGAGAAGTCCAGCAAGTGGCCATACCCCATCTAACTGCCGCAGCAGACCCGTTAACATAAGACGCGGGGACCTGACACCCGCGCAAGACAAGTAGCCTACGCAGCGGAGCAACATCATAGGGAACAGGTACCGAGTGCCCTGATATAAAGTTGAACCCAGGCCAGCCATCGGGGTGAACAACCTGGGATATAGATACAAGCAGCCGAGACATTGCTAGCCCACGTGGCGCTGGAAAAAGAACCGCAGATAAATGGTCAGGCGCTAAGCTGACCAGGATCGCTGCAAGGTACTACAGCTCTACCGCACTATAAAGGGAGGGGTAAGAAAGCACCATATCTCAGCAAGTACAAATACCCTCTCAACAAGAGCACACAAAATTATTCAAAACGCTGTGGGGCAAACAAAAGAGGGGCCACAAAAAGGGGACATAAAGAACTCTGGAGAAGGAAAATAAAACTAGAATAAGCCACATACACACTAAGGGGGGCTGGAAAGGAAAAAAAAAATAAACAACCAAAGAGTGGGCACACGCACTCAGGACACAGGCAAAGAATAAAGGAGAGACTGTGTTATAACAAGTATACAAACACACAACCTGTCTGAAATCACTCGCCATAGCTTAAACTTTGCTAATACATTTGTGAAATACGTCTCCAGCAGCAGACGCCTTCTATCAAAAAGTACTACATGTATAACCCCCCTGAGTGTTATTCGAAAGAAGAGCATAATTTTTCCTTTATTATCACTTTTATTTTTTGAGCTTACTCTACAGCACGTCATAACTACCCCTTAAACGCTCTGCAAAATATGCCAGGCCGCAGGCCTAATAAAACTGACAACACCCCGCGCTCTAGAATGCTACAACAATACCTAAAGCCAATAGAAACACCACCAGACAACATGTCAGCACCCTCTGATATTGAGAAGACCCAAAATACACACACTGACACATCAACTCGCTGCCAGAGCAATGCAGTTCTCACAAAAGAAGACATACTACCACTATGTACCAAAAATGATCTCAAAGAAATAATGTCAGAGGTGAAGAATTGGTACGGGGATCTGAAGAAAGACTTAACGCGGATGACACAAAGAGTTACCATATTAGAAGAAAGCCACAATACAATGGACTCAGACATCCAACATATGTCCAGACTGGCATACGATCAGGAAGACACCATACAACACTTATTAGAGAAAGTTGAAGACCTAGACAATAGGGGCAGAAGAAACAACCTCAGAATAAGGGGTATACCGGAGTCTATCCAGCCTGCGGCGCTGGAGGGATGTCTACAGGATTTATTCTGAACACTAAAGGGCGACAATGCTGCACCAGAAATAATGCTCGAGAGAGCCCACAGAGCCCTTAGGGCAAAGCCACCGCCCAAAGCCCCCCCCGAGAGACGTTATAATTAAAGTACTTCACTTTAAAGACAAAGAAGAGATCCTGAGGCATGCTAGAATGAGACAAAACATCACACATGCAGGAAACAGGATCCAAATATTCCAGGACATAAGCTCGACAACCCTTCAAAAGAGGAGAGATCTTAATTATATCACCAGTGCCTTGAGGGAACAGAAAATCGCATACAAATGGGGTTTTCCAGTCAGTATAATAGCCAGCAAAGGGAACACAACAACAATCTTCAGAAGGAAAGAGGACCTCCCACGCTTCTGCGAGACATTGCAACTTAACATCCCAGAATCAGAATTTGAAGACCACACAGGAGGTGACCCACTACCTCATAGCCGCAACTTACAACAACCGGCAAAAGGGTCAGCAGCAGCAACAACCATTGTGCCGCAGAAAGAAATCCCGGAAGATGAAGACCATGGACAGGTTGAAGGACACAATAACCTATAACCCAGGGACATTTGCAACAGGGACTCTGATCGCAAATAGATGATAACAGGTCTTATGCTAATACCATGTGTATGTTAAAACTTTTTCTTTTTCACAGGTTAGGTCTGGGGACAGGGATACTGCCCCAATTGTATAGTATTATCTTGTATTGTATTGTATTGATTTGTTCAATTTATGCAAAAAAGTTCGTTAGCATTAGTTTATTTTAGAGCTAATTGTTGAAAATTGTCAGGTTTGATTGAGTGCAATTGAGACCTAACTGCCGGGAAACTAACTACCATAGTTAAAACTTTATATCACCACAGAATACGTGCAAACCACTGCCGCTTAACTCACACACATTATACCGGCAGCATACAAACTTGTAACAAATACATAGACTGCAACATAGGAGACTCCGAAACACTATCCTACCAACACCTAGTGAAAACTGAACTACTGTGACACAGGCCCCACAGAGACAGAATAGTAACCCATTGCCAAACCTATAATACTTAAAGCAGGACCTGAATCATGCAACCAAGATCAATAAAATTGATAACTATCAATGCAAAAGGACTTAATAGCCCAGAAAAACGCTCAATTGCCTTTAATCAAGTACACAAAACCTTGGGGGACATCTTATATGTACAAGAGACGCACTTCAGGAAAGGCAGAGAACCTAGATTTATTAACAACAAGTATAAAACCGCCTTTTTGGCGTCAGGTACATCCAAAAAAGGGGGGGTAGGTATTTTTTTGAAAAATAACATTCACTTCAGCCCGACCACTGTACTTAAGGAACCGAACGGAGCATACATCATAGTAATTGGACTGCTCTACAACACCCCAATTACACTTGTGAACATATATTTACCAAACACAGGGCAGCAACAGACTTTCAAACAGGTATCCCAATTGCTTTTAGAACATGCAAAAGGCATCATACTAATGGGGGGTGATTTTAACTTACCACTGGACCCGACACTCAACACCTCACTAGGTAAAACTAGCACACCCCAAAAAGTGATAAAAGCCATACAAGCACAGTTACTTCAACTCAAACTACATGATGTGTGGAGGACGAAGCATTCCGGTACAAGAGACTACACATTCTATTCATACCCACACAATTTATACACCAGAATAGATTACATAATCACAGATCAAATAGGTCTAGCCCTGGTGGAAGAATCCACCATCCTACCGACTACATGGTCTGACCATGCACCAGTGCAATGCACGATTAAATGGCCAAATATACCTATTAAACCATTCCTGTGGAGGTTAGACGATCACATGATGAGCAACCCAATGCTGATCACTGAGATAGACACAGTCATACAACACTATTTTGAGGAAAATGCAAATGGTGACACCGCACCTTCTGTGCTTTGAGAGGCACATAAATGTGTAGTAAGGGGAGAGTTGATAAGATATAAAGCCAGAGAGAACAAAAATAACAGGCAGTTTGTAAACTCTACTACATCACAAATTAGATACTGGGAGACGGAACTTAAAAAACAACTAGACTACTGATATACTGAGTAAATTGACAGCAGCTAAAACAGAATTAAACACCCACATGATAAAAGAATATCAAAAGAAGGCAGACAGACTACGGCAAAAGTATTTTGATGTCAATAATAAAATGAGTACCTCTCTGGCAAAGGCCCTTAGGAGGAAACAACTAGATACTCATGTCCATATGATGACGGACCCAACAGGAACCATACATAAAGATAGCATACAAATAGCCGACACATTCAGAAAATATTACGAAACACTATACAATATTCAGTCAGAAAGCAAACAGGAAAAAATAGACAGCTTCCTAACAGGTATACAACTCAACGAAGTAAGCAGAGAAGATTCAGACACGCTAGAAGCACAAATAACACCAACAGAAATTAAAACTGCTATCACAAGCATGCCAAATGGCAAGAGTCCAGGACCAGATGGCTTCAGTATAAAATATTATAAGACCTATATACACCATATATTGCCCCCACTGACAGCATTATTTAATTCACTGCTCAAGGAAGGGGGATTCACAGACAACATGCTAGAAGCACATATCACGGTCCTCCCAAAACCAGGGAAAACCCTGGACAAACCAGAAAATTACAGACCCATTTCACTCCTAAACGTGGACATTAAAATATTCGCTAAAATTTTAGCTACCAAAATAAACAAATTCCTCCCTAGCCTGATACACCCGGATCAGGTGGGATTTGTCCTGGGTCGAGAGGCCCGGGACAACACCCTCAGGACATTCCAATTGACACACTACGCCCAAACACATAACTTGCTGATGGCCCTTATTTCTACAGACGCGGAAAAGGCATTCGACAGAGTAAATTGGCTTTTTCTCAAATCTGTCCTCTACAAAACGAAATTCAGTGATACCTTTATTCAATTCATCTTCACACTATATCAGAACCCCACAGCGCGAGTAAAAGTAAACGGCATACTATCAAAGAGATTTGAAATACGAAATGGAACAAGACAGGGATGCCCCCTCTCCCCTATATTGTTCGCAATCACCATAGAGGCTTTAGCCCAAAAACTGAAAGAAGATAACACAGTGCAGGGAATCGCCATAGCGAACAATAATTATAAGTTGGCGTTGTACGCGGACAATATACTACTCACATTAACCAATATTGACCACTCATTGCCCAGGGTACTAGAGATCTTTAAAGAATACAGGAAAATATCAAATTTTCAATTGAACCTCTCAAAATCGGAACTCTTAAACATAACCTGCGACGCGGAGACACTTGACAAAACATTAAGAGTATGCCCACTCAGAAAACAGGAATCTAAAATGAAATACTTAGGCATATACATCTCACCCGACCAACAAGAGGTCTTTCAAGCTAACTACAAACACCTAGAAAGCACTTTAGTAGCCGACCTGTCAAATTGGAAAAATAAAACAATATCTTGGCTAGGCAGGATCAACGTCATAAAAACATAATTTATGCTTACCTGATAAATTTATTTCTCTTGTAGTGTATCCAGTCCACGGATCATCCATTACTTATGGGATATTCTCCTTCCCAACAGGAAGTTGCAAGAGTTCACCCACAGCAGAGCTGCTATATAGCTCCTCCCCTAACTGCCATATCCAGTCATTCGACCGAAAACATGCAGAGAAAGGAAAAAACATAAATTGCAGTGGTGACTGTAGTTTAAATGAAAAAATTACCTGCCTTAAAATGACAGGGCGGGCCGTGGACTGGATACACTACAAGAGAAATAAATTTATCAGGTAAGCATAAATTATGTTTTCTCTTGTTAAGTGTATCCAGTCCACGGATCATCCATTACTTATGGAATACCAATACCAAAGCTAAAGTACACGGATGAAGGGAGGGACAAGGCAGGAACTTAAACGGAAGGTATCACTGCCTGAAAAAAACCCTTTCTCCCAAAAATAGCCTCCGAAGAAGCAAAGTATGAAGCGCAGACCAAGACGCCATCTTGTAAATCTGTTCAACAGAAACCTCATTTTAAAAAGGCCCAAGTGAAAGCCACAGCTCTAGTAGAATGAGCTGTAATCCCTTCAGGAGGCTGCTGTCCAGCAGTCTCATAAGCTAAACAAATTATGCTTTTAACCAAAAAGAGAGGTTGCTGAAGTCTTTTGACCTCTCCTCTGTCCAGAGTAGACAACAAACAAAGTAAATGTTTGATGAAAATCTGTAGTAGCTTGTAAGTAAAACTTTAAAGCACGAACCACGTCCAAATTGTGTAATAGACGTTCCTTCTTTGAAGAAGGATTAGGATACAAGAATGGAACAACACTCTCTTGAGTGATATTCTTGTTGGATACCACCTTAGGTAAAAAACCCAGTTTTGATACGCAGGACTACCTTATCCGTACGGAGGACCAGATAAGGAGAATCACATTGTAAAGCAGATAACTCGGAGACTCTACAAGCCAAGGAAATATCTACCAAAAAGGAACTTTCTAAGATAAAAAGTTTGACATCTATAGAATGAAGAGGTTCAAACGGAACTCCTTGAAGAACCTTAATAACCAGGGTTAAGCTCCATGGCGGAGCAACAGGTTTAGACACAGGCTTGGTTCTAACCAAAGCCTGACAAAATGCCTGAACGTCTGGAGTATCTGCCAGACGCTTGTGCAAAAGAAGAGACAGAGTAGGAATCTGTCCTTTTAAGGAACTATCTGACAACCCTTTTCTCAAAATCATCTTGGAGAAAAGATAGTATCCTGGGAATCCTGACTTTACTCCATGAGTAACCCTTGGATTCATATCAATAAGATATTTATGCTATATCTATGTTAAATTTTCCTAGTGACAGGCTTTCATGCTTGTATTAAGGAAACAATGACTGACTCGGAGAAGCCATGCTTTGATAACATCAAGCGTTCAGTCTCCAGGCAGTCCATCTCAGAGAAATTTAATTTAGATGGTTGAAAGGACCCTGAGGTAGAGGGTCCAGTCTCAGAAGCAGAGACCATGATGGAAAGAATGACATGTCCACCAGATCTGCATACCAGGTCCTGCGTGGCCACGCAGGCGCTGTTAAAAACACCAAAGCACACTCCTGCTTGATCTTGTGCAAAGACCTCCGGAGGGAATTCCCACTTCCCCGGGAGAAAAGTCTGACGACTTAGAAAATCCACCTCCCAGTTCTCAACACCTGGGATATGGAGAGTTGATAGACAAGAGAGAGTCTCTGTCCAGTGAATTATTTTAAGACTTCTAACATCGCTAGGGAACTTCTGTTCCCCCTTGATGGTTGATGTAAGCCACAGTCGTGATATTGTCCGACTGAATCTGATGTACCTCAGAGTTGCTAACTGAGGCCAAGCCTGAAGAGCATGGAATATCGCTCCCAGTTCCAGAATATTTATTAGAAGGAGGGTCTCCTCCTGAGTCCACTATCCCTGAGTCTTCAGGGAGTCCCAGACTGTAGCCCAACCTAAAAGGTTGGCATCTGTTGTAACAACTGTCCCATCTGACCTGCGGAAGGTCATACCCTTGGACAGATGGACCCGAGATAGCCACCAGAGAAGAGAATCTCTGGACTCTTGGTCCAGATTTAAGAAGGGGACAAATCTGTGTAATCCCCGTTCCATTGACTGAGCATGCATAGTTACAGCGGTCTGAAATGTAGGCGTGCAAACGGTACTATGTCCCTTGCCGCTACCATTTGGCCGATTACATTCATGTACCGAGCCACCGAAGGGCGCGGATGGAATGAAGAACACGGCAGTAGGTTAGAAACTTTGACAACCTGGACTCCGTCAGGTAAATTTTCATTTCTGCAGAATCTATCAGAGTCCCTAGGAAGGAAACCCTTGAGATTGGGGATAGAGAACTCTTTCCTTGTTCACTTTCCACCCCTGCCATCTCAGAAATGCCAGTACTACATCCGTATGAGACTTGGCAATTTGGATGTTCGACGCCTAAATAAGGGGCCACTTCTATGCCCCGCGGCCTAAGGACCACCAAAGCGACCCCAGAACCTCCATAAAGATTCTTGGGGCTGTAGTTAACCCAAAGGAAAGAGCAACAAACTGGTAATGCCTGTCTAGAAAGGCAAACCTGAAAAACGATGGTGATCTTTATGCATCGTTATGTGAGGATAAGTATCCTTCAAATCCATTGTAGTCCTCTATTGACTGTCCTGGATCATAGTTAAGATGGTACGAATAGTTTCCATCTTAAATGATGGAATTCTAAGGAATTTGTTTAAGATCTTTAAATCCAAAATAGGTCTGAAGGTTCCCTCTCCTTGGGAACCACAAACAGATTTGAGAAAAACTCTGTCCCTGTTCCTGTCTTGGAACTGGATGGGTCTCGTACACAATGTAAGAATGCCTCTTTCTTTATCTGGTGTGCAGATAATTGTGAAAGGTAAAATCTCCCCTTTTTCGGAGGGGAAGCTTTAAAATCCAGAAGATATCTCTGGGATATAATTTCCAATGCCCAGGGATCCTGGGCATCTCTTGCCCATGCCTGGGCGAAAAATGAAAGTCTGCCCCCTACAGGATCCGTTACCGGATAGGGGACCGTTCCTTCATGCTGTCTAAGAGGCAGCAGCAGGCTCCTTGGCCTGCTTATCTTTGTTCCAGGTCCGGTTGTCTCCAGACCGTCATGGACTGAGCAAAAGTACCCTCTTGATTTGCCTTAGAGGAAGTTGATGCCACACCTGCCTTGAAGTTTCGAAAGGCACGAAAATTAGACTTTTTTGGACCTGTCCTGAGGAAGGGCATGACCTTTTCCTCCAGTGATATTAGCAATGATCTCCTTCAAACCAGGCCCTAATAGGGTCTGCCCCTTGAAGGGAAGTTAAGTAGCTTATTTATTAAAGTCACGACAGCTGACCATGATATAAGCCATAGCGATCTGCGCGCCAGTATAGTAAAAACAGAATTCTTAGCCGTTAGTTTAGTCAAATGAACAAAGGCATCAGAAACAAAGGAATTGGCTAGCTTAAGTGCTCTAAGCTTGACAAGTATATTCATCCAATGGAGCCGCTACCTGTAAAGCCTCATCCAGAGACTCCAACCAGAACGCCGCAGCAGCAGTGACAGGAGCAATGCATGTAAGGGCTGCAGGATAAAACCTTGTTGAATAAACATTTTCCTAAGGTAACCCTCTAATTTTTTTATCCATTGGATCTAAAAAAGCACAACTGTCCTCGACAGGGATAGTGGTACGCTTAGCTAGAGTAGAAACTCTTCTCTCCACCTTAGGGACTGTCTGCCATAAGTCCCGTGTGGTGGCATCTGTGAGAAACATTTTTCTAAAAATAGGAGGGGAAGAGAACGGCACACCTGGTCTATCCCATTCCTTATTAATAATTTCTGTAAACCTCTTTAGGTATTGGAAAAACATCAGTACACACCGGCACTGCATAGTATTTATTCAGTCTACACAATTTCTCTGGCACTGTGATTGTAACACAGTCATTCAGAGCTGCTAAAACCTCCCTGAGCAACAAGTGGAGGATCTCAAGCATAAATTTTAAATGTAGAAATATCGGAATCAGGTTAAATCATCTTCCCTGAGTCAAAAATATCACCCACAGACTGAAGCTCCCCTCAGCTTCTGCATATTGTGAGGCAGTATCAGACATGGTTCTTGACGCATCTGTATGCTCTGTATCTACCCCCAGAGCTATCTTGTTTTCCTTTAATTTCAGGTAGTCTGACTAATACCGCTGCCAGAGTATTATTCATAACTTTCGCCATGTCTTGTAAAATAAACGCTATGAGCGCCCTTGATGTACTTGGCGTCATTTGAGCGTGAGTCCCTGAAGCGGGAGTCGAAGAGTCTGACACGTGGGGAGAGTTAGTCGGCATAACTTCCCCCTTGACAGAATCCTCTGGTAAAATAAACACTATGGGCGCCCTTGATGTACTTGGCGCCATTTGAGCGTGAGTCCCTGAAGCGGGAGTCAAAGGGTCTGACACGTGGGGAGAGTTAGTCGGCATAACTTCCCCCTCGACAGAATCCTCTGGTGATAATGTTTTTAAAGACAAAAAATGATCTTTATTGCTTAACATGAAATCAGTACATCTGGTACACATTCTAAGATGGGGTTCCACCATGGCTTTTAAACATAATGAACAAAGAGCTTCCTCTATGTCAGACATGTTAGTACAGACTAGAAATGAGACTAGTAAGCTTGGAAAACACTTTAAATCAAGTTAACAAGCAAATATAAAAACCGTTACTGTGCCTTTAAGAGAAACAAATTTTGTCAAAATTTGAAAAACAGTGAAAAAAGGCAGTAAACCAAACGAAATTTTTACAGTATATGTAATAAGTTAACAGAGCATTGCACCCACTTGCAAATGGATGATTAACCCTTTAATGCAAAAAACGACAGACATTTTTTAACAGACACAACAAAACTGCCACAGCTGTGCTGTGGATTACCTTCCCTATAAACGATTTTGGAAGCCTTTTTAGCCCTTTAGAGATGTCCTGTATTATTCATGGGACTGCTGAGGGAAGCTGGATGATTCATTTTGTAATTTTAACTGCGCAAAAAAGCGCTAAAATAGGCCCCTCCCACTCATATTACAACAGTGGAAAGCCTGAGGAAACTGTTTCTAAGCAAAATTTAAGCCAGCCATGGACCCTGGGGATAAGCTTTGTCTTTCCCCTTTCTTTTAACTTGCTCACCTGAGTTGATCTGGTAAAAATGCAGCTTTAATAAATTGTTAAAGTTAAAATTTAAATCAGCCCTCGGATTGTAAGGGCTTAGCTTACTACTATAATCCTTTGCTGCTTGATACCAGTGATACTGATTTCAGATTAAAATTTAAAAATCTTAGTTCAACTTAGGTGCAGTGTTTTTAATCTTTAGCTTCTGCTAAGTGTATGTGTGGTTTAACTTTGATTTAATAAACTTTAGTGTGTGAATGATGGAACATTTTTTTCTAAAATAAAATTACTTAGCTTTGATTCAGTTAGGGCAATAGTGGATATTTCCTTCACAGATTTAAGTTACCTACCTCTACTTGTAAGCCTATTTACAATTATTTATTAGTTGTACCCTTATGCCATAACCCAGAGATACCTTGGACGAGTAGGGAACCTAATATAATGAGCAGAACACCCCTAGGGGTGAGGTCAATTTCGACCATAGTGGAGAAAGGGAAGCTGAGGACGCTTGAGAACATAAGAGACAGAGATAGGAGACAATCTGACTTGGCTTGGGCACTCTCAATTACACCACTACCTAACAACGCACAGACAAAAGCACAACTTACTTAGGTCACCCACCCCGTATGAAACATTGTGTCTACGGGATACACCAACTGCACACGCAATCTCCATCTTATACAAATTACTATTAATAGAGGATGCGCAAACCTTACCCACATATACAAAGGCATGGGAAAATGAATTAAACACAAACATTGAGTTACAGGACTGGCTGACAGCATTTCAGACCACAAAGAAAACCTCAATCTCGACTGGAGTACAAGAGTCCAGCTACAAATTCATATCAAGATGGTACCTCACACCCCATAGACTAAAACAAATCTATAAAACAACCACGGGCAGATGCTGGAGGGAATGTGGTGGGGAGGGTACAATGGCTCATATATGGTGGGATCGCCCAGGACTTGACCAGTTCTGGACTGAAATACTTAATCACATTAGGATAGCGACAGGGAAACCCTTACAGAATAGTCCCAAAACCTTACTGTTCCTCTCATTGCCCCATCTGGAGAGCAAAGCCTCCAATGCTCTGAGACTAGTCATGCTGAACGGGGCGAAAATGCTAATCCCCAAACACTGGAAAAGCAAAGTAATCCCAACATTGAAGGAATGGAAACAACAGGTAGACTCTTTGTTACATTTAGAAAGGTACCACCACCTACAAAATGGTACCGTAGACACGAGATCATGTTACTCCAATGGGAAGAATGTCAAACAAAGGACAGACTTAGAGATAATTAACACAGTACTATTTAGATTAAGGTTGACCGGCAGATGGGAATTGCACTACTTGCATATATGATAACATTTCATGATACTCTAGATATCTGACTTGAACACCAGAGAGATGAAAGATTTGCAGTGCCAGGAGTTGGTTACCACGGACTATATGGCTCCAACTGACGAACTCAGACATTTATATCAACTATCTTATCCAACTTGCCCTATCTGTGGACAACATGGGTTTATTGCAAAGCTTGGACTTGATTTTTCTGTGTCAAAAAACCCTATATGTATATTGTTCTCTTTTTTCTTTGCACGATATGTATTCTTACAGTTCTTTTTTTTTTCAATAAAGCTCTTTGAAAACCAAAAAAAAAATTAAAAAAAAATGCTGCATTCAAAGAAAAGATTAGTCGGAGAATAACATGTAGATGGATTTTTCATTAGCTGTTTCAACATTGACAAAATAAGTGTAAAGTTTTAGTGTCTATAAAATAATTGTTGCTGCCATGTTTGTAGCTTAGATTACCTTCTCTTCTGTGGCCAATTAGGGACAGCTATAAATAGGTCACTAGAGTGTGCAGCCAATCGCTGTGAGGAATATTACAGAGTTCTGCACTTCCATTTCTAACAGGAACTGAAAAGCTCACAATTTCATAATGGAATTATAGGAAAAGGGGACAAAATAAACAATGAAAACATTGTAGATATGTGTATTTATCATTTTATATTACCATCTCAAAGTGTTTAATGTCCCTTTAAGGCAGCTGGCTT
The DNA here is from genome assembly GCF_027579735.1 of Bombina bombina. Lineage (NCBI taxonomy): Eukaryota > Metazoa > Chordata > Amphibia > Anura > Bombinatoridae > Bombina > Bombina bombina. Next base: position 81,743,266 of record NC_069503.1, read on the forward strand.
CCTATACATGTATCTCAATTCTCCTGAAACTGAGATACACAGAAATTCTGAAACCTTCTAGAAGTTCATAAAAGTAAAAAAAAATTGTTGTTTTGTCCGCATTAGTGAAACCATTTATTTGTTTTTTTTACGATTAGAAAATGTGAAAATTCCAATACAGCTGTGAATAAGAATTTAAGATAATTGAAAGAATTTGAAAGTTTGAGCGTACAGACTATATAATATTTGATTATATGCAGCCCTGCGTAGCGCGTTTCTTTTGTTTGGGATATCGCATCTTGATTTCATGCAGCCTGCATACACTGGGATTTGTTTTTCTTTTGTGTTGGAGCCAAATAAATAAATAAAAAGTTCATACAAGTAAATAGTCCTCAAAAGTTTTGACGTGTCAAACATTTCTAGAACATCACCCATCTAGGCTAGATAAAATATTTGGTAACCAGATATTTAACCCCTTAACAACAGTGGTATACTCTGTACGTTGCAAGGGTTCGATAATGGCGAGATTGTGCTATTTCTGCAAGCCTCGCTGCTGCCCCTAGATGCACAACAGACAGCTGACATACAGGTTACATTGGCTCTTAAGGGGTTAAGCTGTAAGCTATTTTAAAATAGTACAGGGAATGGTATCGCAGAACAGGTCATATAATCCATTTTATTAGGTTACTAATCTCTATTCAGATTTATTTTTATACTTTATTAATGTTTTTAACATATTTACAAAAACATGTTGGTTAATAAAAAACAGATAATGTATTTGTAGATTATATCCATAAAGGTACCTTAAAGGGACACTGAACCCAAATTTGTTCATTTGTAATTCAGAAAGAGCATGCAATTTTAAGCAACTTTCTAATTTACTCCTATTATCAATTTTTCTTCGTTCTCTTGCTATCATTATTTGAAAAAGAAGGCATCTAAGCTTTTTTTTCGTTTTAGTACTCTGGACAGCACTTTTTTATTGGTGGATGAATTTATCCACCAATCAGCAAGGACAACCCAGGTTGTTCACCAAAAATGGTCCGGCATCTAAACTTATATTCTTGCATTTCAAATAAAGATACCAAGAGAATGAAGTAAATTTGATAATAGGAGTAAATTCGAAATTTGCTTAAAATTTCATGCTCAATCTGAATCACGAAATTAAGTTTTTGGGTACAGTGTCCCTTTAAAGGGACAGTGTACTGTATAAATATTTTCTCCTTAATGTGTTACCGTTATAACTGAAATTGCTTCTGTAGTTTTTTTTTTTTTTTAATGAAATAGCCATTTTTGCTTTTTGAAACCACAACCCATTAATTGGTCTGAACTTGCAGGGAGTTATCTTATCTGTTAGTATACACAAAGAACAGTATTTTACATATTTGATAATCTAAGAGGCTAGCGTCAGGTTATGGGGCCCCTTGTGAGAAGTAGAGTGCACATAAAGCGATAAGCCCTGCACTGGTATTGAAGCTTTACAAATATTAACAGGTTTAAAATTGACTTTATTACATCTAAAAAAACTTTCATGTTAGCCATATACAACCTAAAGGTATTATGTGGGCACAATGCAAAGAACAAAACAAAGTATTATTTTTTCTGCTACTAAGCCTTCCTAGGTATGCTCTTCAGCTAAGGAAACCAATAGAACAAAATCAATTTGAAGATAAAAGTAAATGAAAACAAATTATGCTTACCTGATAATTTCATTAATTTTCTTCTGATGGAAAGAGTCCACAGCTTCATTCATTACTTTTGGGAATTAAGAACCTGGCCATCAGGAGGAGGCAAAGACACCTCAGCCAAAGGCTTAAATACCTCCCCCACTTCCCTCATCCCCCAATCATTCTGCCGAGGGAACAAGGAACAGTAGGAGAAATAGCAGGGTGAAAAAGGGTGCCAGAAGAATATAAGGATGCCCCACATAAAATTACGGGTGGGGAGCTGTGGATTCTTTCCATCAGAAGAAAAGGAAATTATCAGGTAAGCATAATTTATGTTTTTCTTCTTAAATGGAAAGAGTCCACAGCTGCATTCATTACTTATGGGAAACAATACCCAAGCTAGAGAGGACAATGAATGCCAAGACGGGAGGGTACAATAGGCGGCCCATACTGAGAGCACCAGGCCTGAACCTCTACCCAAATAAAAATTCCCGCTTCGTCCAAAGCCGAGAAATTTTTTTAAAGGATAAGACCCAGTGACACTGACTCTCAGCCAGTCCAGAGCCAAACTAGAGACCGCAAAATGGACTTGACTGAGTCAACAGTCCTCCAAAAGTCACTGTCGCCCAAAAGATGGTCCCCTCCCAAATGAAGGGTAAAGCAGCCGAAATCCCCAAGGGGAACAAGGCAAAGGAGGACCAAGAAAACCGAAAGGCCCCTTTATACAAAAACACCACCTCCAAGAGTGGGTCTAGCACACAGAGACCCAAATGAACCCAAACAGGGAAGGAGACCACGCCTATACCAGGTGAAACCCGGAATAAAACCTGGCACGGAGACCAAAAGACGTCTCCCCAACATCCTGCAAGCAAGGAACACAACTAAAGAGGCAAAAACCTCCCAGCGCTAACAGGACGACACAGAGGAAGCTTGCAAGGAAGAAGAAGAAATAAAAAAACAGATCGCACAAAACAGCTCCCAAAAGAGGGCACGTCCAGGCAACCTAAGCCGGACCTACTCACAGGTCCCTAAAAAGGGGAACACAAAGCCTCCATCGAGGCCCCCCAAGAAGGAGAGAACACCCTCAGAACCCAAAGGAAGAGGAAACCGTCTCCTGTCAAAGGAGCAAGAAAAAACCCATCTCCTAGCAGACTGAGCTATTAGAGCAGACTCAGCAAGCTCACACATCCCAAAGAAAACTGTGACCCATAAACCGCTTGGGCATCCTGACCTGCAGACCCAGCTGGGCCACCAATATAAAGGGAACAAAAATCCTGAAACTGGTACAGGAACAAACATAAAGATGGCAGAGCCATCCCCCCAGAGTACAGGTACAACCCTACTCTGAAACCAGACAAGGCCTTAGACCTAAGGATCTATCAAACAGGCCCCACAGTATGACATGGAACCAGCAAGGTTTCAGGTGGAACCAAGTCCACCTTCCACTTCCTGACCAGGAGAAGCCCCAAGTAAGGACTCCGTTTCCCTAAGAAGAGAATATCCCCTATAGAAAAAGGGAAGAGGCCGGAAGGGCAATAACCGTCTTCAAGGGCTGAAGCCACCAGCTAAACAGGAAGAAATAATCCTGCAAATATCCTAGAGAGGACCCCTTCACAAGTAGCTCGCCCAACAGAGGCACAGCCAACCCATTCACCTACAGAGCAGAGAATCCACAGGTACACTGGCAAACTAACAGGGGAATGCAACCCTAAGGTGCACCAGAAACTGGAATCCAGTGCGAGCAGCTGGCTCTGAGATCCAAAACAACCCAAAACTGGGACAGGAGCAAAGCCTCAGAAAGAGTCAGGAGAAAAACAGGTCTGGGTACCTAATAGTTCAGGCAACTATACCCTGGAACTAATACCCCCCGACTGGCCAAAAAACAGACAAAGGGAATGGAGCATATCCAGAGAATCCGGACAGCGAAGAGAACTTGAAAGCCCCAACCAAAGGAAGGAACTACCCCTAGATAAAGTTCAACTCTCCAAGGAGCAAGACTAGAAGTCAAATGAAGGGACTTCACCAGGCTTCAGGACAACAAAGGGATACCTCAAGTTCCCAAAACCCTACTAGCAGGGCTCCATACAGGCAGAGGACACAGGGGAGAGAAAGGGGCTAAACCTTCCCAGCTCCGGGAAACCGGGAGCTAAGTAAGTCCCTACAGGGATCAACCAACTTTCGGAACACAGATCCCCAAAAGGAGATCTAACCACCCGGAGACAATGGAAGAAGACCCAAAGGTCTCATAACTCAGACAGACCTTAGACGGCCCAGAGTAAGAGTCGTATCTAGATACACTAGAAACAGCTTACACGCACCCCCTTAAGGTGCCAAAATGTACAACAGGCTTTAAAATAGAAAACCATCCACCTGCTGTACAGCTACCCTACAAGCTTTTGGATCAAGCCCCAATAGGACCATCCAGAAGCCTAAAACAGAATGCCAAATCACTCAACCAGTGGTAACAGGGCTCTACACCCGCCAGCCCTCCCCCACTGTCATGATTACAGGTGTATGCCTTTAAGTCCTTTAACAGCCCCTATATAAGGCTCCTCCTCCAGAGACTCTTTGCTAGGTAATTTGTTCCAGTAAAGACTTATGTCTCTTCAGTGATACTACCAGCCTTGTGCATCTTTCATAGTTTATTTAAAAGGACTATGACTGGCTTTGAATTCAATTAATCTGTGCTTCTGTCATCTCCAGCTCTAACCTATGTGACTGCATGATTAACAACTTACTCCTTTATTACTTTGCTTCCTGTGTCAGCCTGCAGCTCTTAAACGTAACTCCTCAGGTAACCGGAGCCTTCTCGCTCTCTCCCTGTCAGCTGCGCAGCTCTCTACAGCTCACACCCCTCAAGCAGCCACGCTGATCCTCCACACTGCCCGTCATCAGACGCCGTCTACTGTTTGCAGGGGCGGATTCATCCGGAGTGTTTTCCTCTCCTCTCAACATTACGGTATTCGTAGGATATACATTTAAGCATTCATTGTTTGCATGTCAGCATTTCATTTATACCTCTTGCTGCATCTATGGAGAACCTTCATGTGTTTGTTTGATTAACGTTAAGGCAAGCCAAACTTTGCATGTGCATCTGTGACTGTTCACATTTCATCCAAGCCAAATTTCTCAACTGCTTCGCTGCTTTCAGGAGAACTTTTGTGTTTGTCTGCTTTTCACTAATCCAATCCTAATTAACGTATCTGCTTCTGTGATTGTTTATACATTATGCAAGCTCAAATAATGCATCTGCTTCTATGACTGTTTATATTATATCCTACTTCAAATCATCATATGTGCTTCAAAGACTGCCTGCTTTGATTACATGGAAGTAATTTAAGCTATAGTGAATCTCAGTTATATTGTGTTCATTGCTGCATGTTCATATATACTTCACTCAAGAGCTTGTTAGCAATTCAAGGAGCTTTATTCTAACTACTAGCTTCAATTAGTTCTCCACATTCAGCTATTTTTTATCATCTATGAATATAGGGATCCTGATTTGGGTAAATCTCATATCTCCCTATTTAAGCCTTTTATGACTGTATAGTCATCCCCCAGTCTGTGAGCATAACAGGACTCTGAAGATTTCTTTAGAGTCCGAGGTTTGGTGTGAGACTGGGTGGTTCTGGGTATAATCCTGATTTCTCATATTCCAGTAATTAGTGCTAGAGGGTTCCAAACATCTACTCATACATCACATACATACTTCACACCCACATGGAGGAGAAAACTCTAGGTCCTGATGAAATCAGATGTCAGAGTGATGCAGCGGAACTCTCCCTTGCCCGGTCATCTATAAAGGCTATAAGGACTGAAACAATCCTTTCCCGCCTTGCAAATCCACAGGTCCTCTTGAATGCTTAGTTGAACATAAAAACAATGATAACTTGAGCACTCACCGTTCCTACCGAACCAGTCCAGCAGAAAACAGTGCCACGTGTCTGAAAAGAAACAAAACCGAACTAACCCGACAGGACCTGACTGTACTCAGGGTTCTAACCTGCAAGCTGCATAAATTCTCCCACATAGGGGAAAAACAGAAAACAGACATTATTAAACATAGGACTAACGTGTCCAAACAACTTCCAGAGAAGTAACAAAGAGTATCCATCCCAGATGGTTACCGAAGGAAACAAACACAAATAAAAGACATCCCATTGGATACAAAATAAAATATAAGGCAACCCGAAGGTTAACGCCCAAAAGACACAGGCCTACCCGCAGGACCAGCCAAACGGAGCCCTATCTTTCAAAAAAGGCTGGGAAAGATCTCAAACAAATGACAGGAGATAAACCCCCATGTCTAATGAGGTGCACCATTCGAATTATCAGACTGAAATTCCCCATATCTGTTAATGATAGGGTCATTCAATATCTGAAAAAGATGTCTAAGCAACACGCTAAGGCGTGCAATCCTGTAATGAAAAGGCAAAGCACTCCGGAACAGTTACACCCGCAGGAATCTGTAGAGGCTCACCCCAAGACCCGGGACAATAGGGCCAAGCACAATCTCAAATAAACGTCTGGACTCTGCAGACGGACCATCGCTAAATTTTGAAGCGAAAACGTGCCGCAACCTCTGGGAGGGAACACGCCACCCCGCATGGAGAAACAATAAACTGGGACGAGCCCGCAGAGCCGGATAGCCCCTTAATTCCCAAGCCTGAGGAACCAGGTGCTCTAATATGGCATACTGAACAAAACTGGTCGACATGAGTCAAGGCCAGTCCAGAGTCATCACCGGACACAGAATCTGAAATCAAAATAGCCTCAGTATCAGAATCCTCTATAACTGAATCTGAAATGAGCAAAATCTCAGCATCAGAATCCTCCATAACTGGATAGAGGAAATATCAATATGGACTAAAGTATTAAACAAAAACTGCACCTGACACCCACAATGGCTGGGGCACTCACCACCTCCTATGACCAGACCCCTGCGGACTAGAATATTCCCTTCGCTACACGGTCAGGAATGCGGAAATGGGAAATGGAATGTAACCACGCCCGAACACAAGGTGAACCGTACAGTCCAAAAAAGCGTGCCCAACCAAAAGGCCGCGTCACTTCCAAAGGCCTCAAAGTTCCAACCACAGGCCCATAAACATCACACATAAGCAGGTTGAATCACATAACAAACATGATGATAAACCCCCCTGTTCAATAACCCCCCTCAGGAGATATTAACCCTCGATTCCAAGATACTAACGGAGACTCACTGAGACCTATATGTCATATAGTTAGACCCGCAGGTGTTGTAGCCTCTCGGGAAAAACATTCACATTACAGTACATAGACGATAAAGTAAAATGAAAAGATCTTACCGGAATCTACGCAGTGGAACAGGAACACTGCCTTTCAAGTGTGACGAATAGTGGCATCACATCCGCCATGGACTTGAGAGAAGAAAGCAGGCAGCGGAGTTTAATTCGGCAACGCTGATTGCTTGAGGAGCAGTTAATATGAGTCGGATGGTTTCACAGAAAGACTCTCCCTGCATCTCTGGACTCTAACTTTCATCCAAGCCCTCACTGAGAGACTGACAGGACTACTTAAAACTCCTGTCCCATGCCAAAGAGTACTACCCTCCATAAGAAACAAAAATTCTGACACTTCTCTGCCAACCTCCTGGGACGAAAGGCCAAGAATGACTGGGGGATGAGGGGAGTGGGAGAGGTATTTAAGCCTTTGGCTGGGGTGTTTTGACTCCTCCTGGTGGCCAGGTTCTTAATTCCCAAAAGTAATGAATGCAGTTGTGGACTCTTTCCATTTAAGAAGAAAAAAAGTATTTTTAAAGTTTAATGGTTGAGATATTTTAACAATTTAATGATGAATTTTGTAGAAAAAAAATGCATTGACAGTTTGTGTTAATCTGGAACAGAATACACCGGTCTTGATAGCTCACATCCCTAGCCTCTTGTGACAGAGGTACATGATGGTATTGTCTGTGTGTGCTCTTTACATAAAACACGCTACATGTAGTTTAGACTGTGACATACAAGTACATGATGGTATCGTCTGTGTGTGCTCTTTTAGATAAAACACCTTACATGTCTGAAAACCATGTTCATGTAATTTTACTGCATTCACTACTAGTAAAGGTTTAAATTCTTCAATTTCTTGTAACATTTACAATTGTCTTCCTGTAACGTTTAGACCATGTGCTGGTATGTATAATGATCTCCATAATGACTAAACAAATATGGTTCCTCTTGTGTGATTCCTTTCAGATTGAGGTTGAACATTTCTAAGAATATTTCACAATATTTGTGGTAAGTCATACTTGCCCTTCCGGCTTTACAAGCTAAACGCACGGAAAAAGCAACGCACGTTAATTACTATAAGTGGGAGTAAAGGTGCATTTAGTTTCACCTGATAACATTTTATGGACTACTGATTGGGTTCTCCCACTCATAGCTACAAGGTAACTAGTAGGAGCCAAAGTTCAGCAGAGGAACTCTGTGAAAAAAATAGTTTTCGAGGGTAGACCTCTAAAAATGAGAAGAAACTACAGAGCTTGTGTTTTCACCTGTGATTTTTAGGGTCAGCCTTTCCTACGAAGCTTCTGTCAAATTATTTATGTTAAAGTGATGTTAAAGTTCACACAGGTAGCCTATCCTTTAAATTGCTAAGTTTCAAAAATAAAAATTGCTTGATAAAAAAAAAATGCTTTCTATGTAAGCAACAAGGCTTGTTCCCGATACAATAAGATGTGCGCATGCGCTCTAGAGAGAGGGGGCAGTTAGGTTAAACTCGTGTTCACCTAACACCAAGGATTTCTACTGGATGCAGAAGAATACGTCACAAAAATAAATTTGACATGGAGCCGGGCATAATGCAGGACAATAGGATATAAGGTTTGATTTATTAATAACTTGATTAATATTTAAAAAAAAAAAAAAAGATTAAATTAATCTCAGTTATTTATAACAATCTTTCCAATGCAGCTTTTAATATAAAGAAACTTTAGTTCAGATTGCAATCTTTAAAGTGATGGTAATCTGATGGTTATTAGATCTAAAATATAATTCATGTTTTCAGATTTCTGAATTGGTTTCTACTTTCCTAAATCATTTAAACGGAAACAATCATGTGTTAAATATATCCCAGATTCTTTAAAGGGACAGTATACACCAACTTTCATATAACTGCATGTTATACATACTACTATAAAGAATAATATGCACAGACACTCATCTAAAAACTTACTTAGAAGTTCCAAGTTTGGCACTGTTAATTAGGATAGCAGGAACACCCAGGGAAAGAGTTTTATAGCAGACATCCCCCCCCAGCCCTGCATATGAAAAGACAGATTATACACACTGAGGGGCTTGGGTAGGAGTCTGAAAATCAGCTCAATGTTATTAAAAAATAAGCAAAAATAAACATTGTTACAAAAACACTACCAGATGGGCTATATAAATTGATCATCTATAAAACATTTATGCAAAGAAAAAATTGGTGTATATTGGCCCTTTAAAATAATACTTTTTTTAAAACTACATGTCAAAGATTTCTTATGTGAGTCTTCTGGTGTTTTACTAAATTTGCTCTATGTGAAAATCTTTTTTCACACACTGAGCAGGTGAATGGTTGTTCCCCTGTGTGAATCTTCAGGTGGGATGAGAGATGGTGTTTTCTTAAAAAGCTTTTACCACATTCTGTACAACTAAAATGTTTTTCCCCTGTGTGAATCATCTGGTGGACTGAGAGATGTTCCTTTCTTCTAAAGCTTTTCCCACAATCTGTACAACAATAAGGTTTCTTCCCTGTGTGAATCCTCTGGTGGATTATGAAATGTCCATGATGCGTAAAGCTTTCACCACAATCTATACATTTAAATGGTTTCTCTCCTGTATGAATACGTAGGTGACTTCTGAGATATCCTTTTGTGGTAAAACCTTTTCCACATTCTGAACATATGAAAGGTTTCTCTCCAGTGTGAATCTTTTGGTGTTTTGTAAGATGCTCTTTTTTCATAAAGCTTTTTCCACATTCTGAACATGTGAAGGGTCTCTCGCCTGTGTGAATCCTCTGGTGGGTTAAAAGATTTCCTTTTGTTGTAAAGCTTTTCAAACATTCTTTACAAGTATAAGGTTTCACCCCCATATGAAAATGTTGGTGGATTTGAAGGTCTTTTTTTCTTCTAAAGCATTTTTCACATTCTGAACAGCTGAAAGGTTTCTCCCCTGTGTGAATCCTACTGTGCATTACAAGATCTCCTTTTTGTATGAAGCTTTTATCACAATCTTTACATGTAAAAGGTTTCTCCCCTGTGTGAATTAGTTGGTGGTTTAGGAGTTTCCCCTTTTGTGCAAAGCTTCTTCCACATTCTGTGCATGTATAAGGTTTCTCCCCTGTGTGAATCCTATTGTGGAGTACAAGATTCATTTTTCCTGCAAAGCGTTTTTCACAAATTAAGCATTTGAAGGGTTTCTCCCCTGTGTGAATCTTCATGTGGTTTTTGAGAGTTCCTTTTACTGAAAAGCTTTTTCCACATTCTTTACATGTAAAAGGTTTCACACCTGTGTGAATGCGTTGGTGGGCTAGGAGTTTGCCTTTTTGTGTAAACATTTTTCCACATTCTGAGCATGTGTAAGGTTTCTCCCCTGTGTGAATCCTGTTGTGGATTGGGAGATATGCCTTGGTTTTAAAACATTTCCCACATACTCCACATGAGATTGGTTTTAGCCCTCTGTGAATCCTGTGTTGGTTTAGATCTTTTTTGGAAATAACATTTTTATTCCTCTTTATTAGTGTGATTTTGTTTCCTCCCGCAGGATTCATTTTGGATCATAAGATAATGTATACTTAGGTCTTTTTGTTTAAAGGCTCTTACTTTTTGCACATACTATATGTTATTCAAGATCCACAAATTCTAAATTATCTTATAATGGTTTCTGTGATATAAACTATTGTTTGGCAGTTTCAATATGTTCAGGTTTTACAATCTCAAAGTAATTCATCATATGTTCCTGATAGGATGTCACCCATTCAAGTAACTGTGTAGAGAAAGAAAAGCAAATTAGGATTATGCAAATTACTTGCGTACAGTAACATGTAGAAGTTAAAAGGGACATGAAAAAACAACAACTTTTCGTTTATGATTAAGATAAAGAATACTGTTTAGACAGCTTTCCTCATTATCTTTTGTTGAAGGAGCTGCAATGCCCTGCTGGGTGCTAGCTGAACACATCTAATGAGTCAATGACAAGAGGCATATGGGTGTAGCCACCAATCTGGAGCAAACTCATAGTAGTGTATTAATAAAAGTAAATTGGATGCTCTGTCTGACCCATTAAAGCAGGTGTGGAACTACCATTGATGCAGCAAGTGTGGTGACACCAGGGCCCAATTGCTCGGCTCAGGAGCCACAGAGCAGATACAGTGGCTGAGCCAATCAGCAATCACAGTCGCAGTTCTGCAATCCTTACATTCACTTGCACATTACAAGGGGCAAAGCTTCTGTAGACTGTCCTCTTATCTCAGTGCTTTTTACATACTTGCATTTTAGCCAATCAGTGCTGACTAAAGCATAATCCCAGAGGAATAAGTACAATGTAATATATATGGCATACATGAACTAACACTGTCTGGGTGTGAAAAGCTAATAAAATGCACTGAGATTAGAGTCAGTCTTCGGCTTCCGGTGGGCGGTCCAAGAGTGAAGGCGCGAGAGTGAGCTCTCAGAACGCCGAAGCCCGGACTGCAATCACAGACCCTAGGCTTACGCAAGTCGGGTTATCTTTTCCCCTCCAACACGCTTGCTATTCGGTTTGGATTATGAGAAGCCGAGCCACAACTGAGGTTACGGCTATGGAGCAGTAAGAAACCAACAATTGGATGAAAGAGCAGAAGAGCTCTCTCCGGAAGCCAGTTTTTTTGCTATCTTATTGCCCAGTAGCGAGGACACACATTTTTTTGTTTCTATTTCCTCTCCCGACGCTCAGACTTTAAGGTCTTCTGAGGACTAAGTGAAATCAGCAAGAGGGAGATATATTTTAGCTCCTCTGCATTCTGTAGTTTTCTTGATAAGTACTGTAATCTATAAGCTTTTTCTTACACTGATGTATGGCTGAGAATAGCCTGTTTTGAAAAAGTATATCACATGTTTAAGAGCAAATAAGGCTGGGATAAGGAGGACAGGCTGAAAAAAGGGCTTGCTAGATAATGGAATGAGTGAGAACTGTGCCTAAAGAGTATCCCAGTGAAGATGCTAAAGATAAGGAGACCTTAAGTGAATTTGGAGATATTGTGCTGCTAAATAGCTGGCAAAGAACTTTAAAATAGGTGTAAAGTGATATATGCTATATCCCTCCCAGGTTTACTGCCTTTCCTGTATGGTATGAAAGTCTGGGGGTTGATGCAATACCTGCGTTAATGTAAGGTAATAACATCTTAAAAACAAAGCCCAGTGAAGATACCTGCAGAGAGTTAATAAGGTGAAGCCAAAAGGGAAAGAGGGGGGGGGGGAAGGGAAGAAAAAAGGAAAGTGGGAACTTTTGCGGACTGTTAAAACTATTTCTCTGAGAACATATTGTTATATATGAACTGATGTGAAGGAATACAAGGCAGTGAAGTCTGGGTATATGAATAGGACATATGTCTGATTTTAAGTTTCTCCATATAGCCCAGTGAAGAGCCGGTATTTGCCGATTTGAAGTGATATAAGATTTGGGAGCTTTTTTCTATAATAACTGGAACAAGACATAGAATAGCTGCGAAGACAAAAATACAGGGTTCCCCTGTTTGAGAGACGCTATCTGGTTTATAGTGGACGGTATAAGGATAAGGGAAATTATACAAAGCAGAGACAAGTGAAGAAATCTGCATTTTGCTAAAAGAAGAAATTTATTATTTCTGTGTATTTCTGGTTCTATTGTATCCTAAGCTAGAGTAAAAGTTTATTTAAGTATTTATAGGATGGTTATTGGTTAAGAGAAAGGAAGAAAAAAGGAAGGAAAAAGGGGTGGGGGGAAGGGAAAGAAAGAAAAGAAGGTGAAAGGAAAAAAGGAAAGGCTGATTGTAGACACTGGTTATTAGTGGTCTGCTAGAAGATTTATTAAGGTGCATAGATTATAAGATTAGTGTTTAGAATTGATTTCATGTTTGTGTATAAGGTATAGTATTTATAATGGAGAACTTTGATCCAGTGTGTTTTCACATACACGATACACTAGTATTAGTGACTTTATAAGAGCCATTGCTGATTGAGTCAGCATCTAATTAATACTCATCCTTTTTTTTTTTGAGTGGGTTTTGTTTTTTGTTTTATTTTTTATTTTTTTCTCACACTAATTTTTACACTTTTTTTTCACATTTCACTTTTTAGATTCAAGTAGTTATTCAATTTTTTTTTCTCTTTCTTAAGTTCTCCTATGGAGAAATATATTCACAATATTAAAGATAAATCTCCAATGATGACCTCTAGAAACAGAGAGAAAAATAAAAACAAAAATCAGACTGAAAGTGCTCTGGTAGAGGTAGGAGAACCACTGACCACTAATTTAGAGACACATACATTATTAAGCCAAATGTCTAATTTATTCCTTCCCCAATTTGAAAATATAAGAAAAGACATTTCTGAAATAGCGAACGAGCTAAAACAATATAATGCTAGACTAACAGAGGCAGAAGATAGAATATTCTATCTTGAAAATCAAGTAGCATCAAAGGATTCAGTTATTAATGAGATGGGTAAACAAGTTTCGAAATTACAAGATAGACTAGACTCCTTAGAAGACAGATCCAGACGGAGTAATATTAGAATATTCGGTATTCCTGAAAAATACAAACTTGAAGAGTTAGAAAAAAATAGTGTCCCAAGAGCTTCCAAAATGGATACAAATGACTATCAGGATAAGGTTGAGTTAATGAAATATTATAAAAAAAAAATGAAAGAACCAATGATAAGAGATGGCTCTAGGATTTTACCGTTCCAGGATTTTTCCCTGGAAACAGCGGCAAAAAGAAAAGCTATGATACAAGTCTGCAACCAGGTCAATCAAAATGGGCTGAAAGCCTATATAGTTTACCCAGATAATTTAGCACAGGCAAAACAATTCTGCTATGAATATTTTAAGAAAGACTAGATTTGTCAAAGAAACTTTAATAAAATTATAAAAAATGTGGGTAATAATGTTATTTCCTCTGAGTGTAAAGTTATGTAGACGGATTACTAAACGAAGGTTGTTAAATATAAGTAGAATGGCTAAGGCGTTTTTTTTTTGTGGTATACTAAGATGTAAAAAGTTCATATGTTATGTTAATTTTAATAAATGAGCTTTATATATTATTATTTATTTTTTTTTTTTTTAAGAGATTTGCTATGAAACAAGTAAAGTCTGGCCTTTTTTTTGCCCCCATCCTACCCCGGTCTTCCCTCTTATCCCACGGGCCACATCCCTCTGGTAAAAGAGTATAGCCGTATATACCCTAAAGTATTAAATCACTAACTATTACATCATGGAATGTAGCGGGCATCTCATCACCAATTAAAAGAAACGCAATTCTTAAAAATTTGAGAAATTTAAATTCAGACATTGCATTATTACAAGAGATAATATTAACCCCTTAACGACGCATGTCGTACAGGGTACGTCGCACACAACCTGGTCTTAAAAGACCAGCGACGCACCCTGTACGACATTAGGGGTTTAAAGCGGCTGGAAGTGATCCTGCTCGCTTCCAGATGCTTTCCGGTTATTGCAGGATGCCTCGATATCGAGGCATCCTGCAATAACACCCCTTGGCCATCCGATGCAGAGAGAGCCACTCTATGGCCCTCTCTGCACCGGACATCGATGGCCGGTATCGTTGGTGGGTGGGAGCCCACTTGGTAGGCGGGTGGGTGGCCATCGATGGGCCGGGTAATGTAGAGGAGGGCGGGGCCGATGGGGGCATGCACAGGTGGGAACTGCTACACTACAGAAAAGTTTTGGTTATCAAAGAGAAAGGGGTATTTTAAGCTTTAAAAAAAACAATCGAAGGTATCTAGGAGGGGGTGGGGGGTTGGTCTTTGGTGGGGGGGAGCTACACTACAGAAAAGGGGGAAAAAAATTCTTCTAAACTGGGTACTGGCAGCTGTCTGATGGCACCCATTAAGGAGGAGAGGGAGGGTTAGAGAGCTGTTTGGTGGGGGATCATTCAGGTTGGGGGCTAAGGGGGTTCCTACACAGCAGCATATATAAATATGCTTTAAAAAAAAAAAAAAAAAAAAAAAAGCCTAAATATACCTTTTATTTTAGTACTTGCAGAGTTGCTGCCAGTACTTAAGATGGCGGGGACAATTGTGGGGTGGGGGAGGGAAGAGAACTGTTTGGGAGGGATCAGGGGGTCTGATGTTTCAGGTGGGAGGCTGAGCTCTACACTAAAGCTAAAATTAACCCTGCAAGCTCCCTACAAGCTACCTAATGAACCCCTTCACCGCTAGCCATAATACACGTGTGATGTGCAGCAGCATTTAGCGGCCTTCTAAGTACCAAAAAGCAACGCCAAAGCCATATATGTCTGCTATTTCTGAACAAAGGGGATCCCAGAGAAGCATTTACAACCATTTGTGCCATAATTGCACTAGCTGTTTGTAAATCATTTCAGTGAGAAACCTAAAATTGTGAAAAATTTCACGTTTTTTTTCATTTGATCGCATTTGGCGGTGAAATGGTGGCATGAAATATACCAAAATGGGCCTAGATCAATACTTAGGGTTGTCTACTACACTACAGTAAAGCTAAAATTACCCCAAAAAGCTCCCTACAAGCTCCCTAATTAACCACTTCACTGCTGGGCATAATACACGTGTGGTGCACAGTGGCATTTAGCGGCCTTCTAATTACCAAAAAGCAACGCCAAAGCCATATATGTCTGCTGTTTCTGAACAAAGGGGATCCCAGAGAAACATTTACAACCATTTATGCCATAATTGCACAAGCTGTTTGTAAATAATTTCAATGAGAAACCGAAAGTTTATGAAAAAATTTGTGAAAAAAGTTAACTATCTTTTGTATTTGATCGCATTTGGTGGTGAAATGGTGGCATGAAATATACCAAAATTGGCCTAGATCAATACTTTGGGATGTCTACTAAAAAAAAATATATACATGTCAATGGATGTTCAGGGATTCCTGAAAGATATCAGTGTTCCAATGTAACTAGCGCTTATTTTGAAAAAAAAAATGGTTTGGAAATAGCAAAGTGCTACTTGTATTTATGGCCCTATAACTTGCAAAAAAAGCAAAGAACATGTAAACATTGGGTATTTCTAAACTCAGGACAAAATTTAGAAACTATTTAGCATGGGTGTTTTTTGGTGGTTGTAGATGTGTAACAGATTTTGGGGGTCAAAGTTAGAAAAGGTGTGTTTTTTTCCATTTTTTTCTCATATTTTATCTTTTTTTTATAGTAAATTATAAGATATGATGAAAATAATGGTATCTTTAGAAAGTCCATTTAATGGCAAGAAAAACGGTATATAATATGTGTGGGTACAGTAAATGAGTAAGAGGAAAATTACAGCTAAACACAAACACAGCAAAAATGTAAAAATAGCCTTGGTCCCAAACAGACAGAAAATGGAAAAGTGCTGTGGTCATTAAGGGGTTAAAGGAAAAAAATAGATAAACTAAAAACTAAATGGGTGGGAGATGTTTACGCTACATCATGTGCAAATAGGAAGAGAGGGGTAGCTATATTAATAAATAAGAAGTTGGAATATAAAGTAGTAAAATGTATTTTAGACCCTGAATCACGTTTTATAATCTTACAAATACAAATTAATGGTTTTACTTATGACTATATGCAATGTCTATGACCCGAATGAGCTAGATTTAAAATTTTGGTATAATTTACAAGCGAAACTGATTGAATATATAAATGCCAATATAATAATAGCTGGTGATTTTAATTTAACCCCAAAATTCCCTATTGATAGGTATACTCCCAATACAAGAAGATTGGATTCTAGACTTAAAAAATAAGCAAAAGTTTTTAACTTTTCGTAATATATTAAAATTGCAGGACATCTGGCGGTTGCAAAATCCAGATGAAAAAGCCTACACGTGTATGTCTAAAAGTTATTTGTCTTTTTCTAGGATAGATATCTTTTTGGTAGCTGAATTTTTTGTGACACAAGATGTTACAGCAGAAATTAAAGACTTTACGATATCAGATCATGCGCCAATTATACTGAAAGTCCCTTGTATAGGATTAAGAAGCGAAAGGAAAATAATTATTGTTTCCCTAATTACATGAAAGATAATGCAGCATTTATAGAATTTCTCAAAAAATCATGGAATTAATTTTTAAAAAATAATAAGGAATATAGCCAGAAAAAAAGATATTATGGGAGAATGCAAAGGCGGTATCAAGAGGAGAAATTATAAGCTACATGATTCAATTTAAGAAAAAGGTTAAGGCTAGAGAGATTCAGCTAACAAAACAATTGTCAAATAAATATAACAAATATTTAATGGTGTTATCTAAAGCTAATTGGTCAGAATATCTTAGTGCAAAACAAGAAAGATGCCTTTTTAATGCAAAAAGCGCATAGAGATGATCTTAAAAGTAGAGCGAGATTTGTGAAATATGGTAACAAAACAGGGACTTACCTGGCAAAAATTACCAGATTAACGAAAAAATCTAATTTAATAGGTGCTATTAAAAAACAAGGAAAAATAGTGACAAATACTAAAGATTTATGTTTAATTTTTTTCCAAAAGTTTTATGAGGCAGAGGAGATTCATCAGGACAATAAGAGAGAATTTTGGGAGAATCTGATGTTACCTAAATTGGAGAACGAAATGTTAGAGAAATTGAACGCTCCAATATCAAAGGAGGAAATAGAGATAGGAATTAAGAATATGGCATACAATAAATCCCCCGGGCCTGACCAATTACCTTCTGAAATCTATAAAATTTTAAGTAAAGAGATTACTTCTTTATTGACGGATTAATTTAATCTGTATTACTCAGGTAAAGATCCAATATCCAAAATTTTTACAAGAGCAACTACTACCTTGATTCTTAAAAAAGGGAAAAATCCCCATCCGACAGATTCTTATAGGCCAATTTCGCTGCTAAATGCAGACTATAAAATATTGGCTACAATAGTAGCTAATAGACTTAAAGAAGTGACGGACAGCCTTATTTCAGCAAATCAAACAGGTTTTATGAGGAATAGATCTTCAACACTAAATATTAGAAAAACGTGCAATTTTGGATTATTGGTGGAATATTGGAGAACGAGGAAATGAAAGTAGAATGGATGATCTGGCACTAATAACAATTGATGCTGAAAAAGCTTTTGACCCAGTACAGTGGGATCATCTATTCTATACCCTGAATAATTTTGGTTTTGGGGGAAATTGTTAATTATATTAAATCTATTTATGATAGCCCCATATCTGCTATTTCAATAAATGGGATGTCTACGCCTGAAATTAGCCTGGGAAGAGGTACACGCCAGAGATGTCCGCTGTCTCCATTATTATTCAATTTAGTAACTGAACCACTAGCTAGAAAATTAAATCAAATTTTACAAGGAATTATATGCAAATCAGTAGAAACAAAGATTTTATTATATGCAGATGATGTTATCATCTTTCTGAGAAACACAAAAACAAATCTCCCTATTCTCATGGATTTTCTTAATAAATTCGGGTCCTTTACAGGATATAAAGTAAATATGACTAAGTCGGAACTTTTGTGGATTAGGAAAACAAAAAACTCAGTACAAAATAGTCCATTTAGAGAAGTAGAGACAATACTATATTTAGGTATCTGGTTAAACAAGAACCCAAATAAATGGTATGAGGAAAATTATAACCCCATTTTCGAAAATCAGCTCTCTGGAACTATGGAGAAAGTTTCCTCTGTCCCTTTCCGGAAAAATTAATTTAGTAAAAATGGTTTTGTTTCCAAAACTTTTATATAAACTACAAAATCTGCCCCTATTACTCAAAAAAAAAAAAAAAAAAAGATATTAAACTGTTTACTAAAAGGTCTCACTACCTTTTTTGGGGGAAAAAGAAAATTAGATACTCTATAAGTAGACTCTGCCAACATAAAAATGTTGGGGGGTTCTCCTTACCGTCAGTGCAAGATTATAATACAGCTTGCTTAATCAAAATAGCAGCTGAATGGCTCCTAGGAGAAAATCATTTTACTTCAAAACAGCTGGAGCTGACCCTAGTGAGTCCATTCTCTCTCAAAGCACTATTACATTTAGATTTGAAATTAATACCAAAAGAGTGTAAGAATGAAAAAAGTGATATATCCTATAATAAGAGCATGGCAGATATATTGTAAAAAAAAAAAAAAAAAAAAAGGAAATTTATGCTTACCGGATACATTTATTTCTTTTACGATATGACGAGTCCACGGATTTCATCCTTACTTATGGGATATCGCCTCCTGGTCAGCAGGAGGAGGCAAAGAGCACCACAGCAGAGTTGTATATATATATAGCTCCTCCCTTCCCTCCCACTCCAGTCATTCGACCGAAGATAAGAAGAGAAAGGAGAAGCCAAGGTGCAGAGGTGACTGAAGTTTAACAAAAATAAAGACCTTAGAAAATGACAGGGTGGGCCGTGGACTCGTCATATTGTGAAAGAAATAAATTTATCAGGTAAGTATAAATTTCCTTTTCTTTTACAAGATATGACGAGTCCACGGATTTCATCCTTACTTATGGGATACAATACCAAAGCTATAGGACACGGATGAAAGGGAGGGACAAGACAGGAACCTAAATGGAAGGCACCACTGCTTGAAGAACATTTCTCCCAAAAAACAGCCTCAGACGAGGCAAAAGTATCAAATTTGGAAAAAAGCGTGAAGACGACCAAGTTGCAGTTTTGCAAATCTGTTCAACAGAAGCATCATTTTTAAATGCCCATGAGGAAGCCACAGCCCTAGTAGAATGAACCGTAATTCTTTCCGGAGGCTGCTGTCCAGCAATCTCATGTGCAAAACAGATGATACTCTTCAGCCAAAAAGAAAGAGGTAGCCGTAGCTTTCTGACCCCTACATTTTCCAGAAAAAACAACAAACAATGAAGATGATTGACGAAATTCTTTAGTCGCCTGCAAGAAAAACTTCAGGGCACGGACCACGTCCAAGTTATGTAACAGACGCTCCTTCTTAGAAGGATTAGGACACAATGAAGGAACAATAATTTCCTGATTAATATTTTTGTTGGAACAACCTTAGGAAGAAAACCTGGTTTGGTACGTAACACTACCTTACCGGAATGAAAAACAAGGTAAGGAGAATCACATTGTAATGCTGAAAACTCAAACTCTGCGAGCAGAAGAAATAGCAACCAAAAAGAAAAAAACTTTACAAGATAACAATTTAATATCTATGGAATGAATAGGTTCAAACGAAACCCCTTGAAGAACCTTAAGAACTAAATTCAAACTCCAAGGAGGAGCAATAGGTCTAAACACAGGCCTGATTCTAGTCAGAACCTGACAAAAAGATTGAACATCCGGAATATCTGCCAGACGTTTGTGTAGCAAAATAGATAAAACAGAAATCTGTCCCTTTAAGGAACTTGCTGATAACCTTTTCTCCAATCCTTTTTGGAGAAAAGATAAAATCCTAGGAATCCTAATCTTACTCCATGAGTAGCCCTTAGATTTGCACCAATAAAGATATTTACGCCATATCTTATGGAAAATCTTTCTAGTAACAGGCTTACGTGCCTAAATCAAGGTATCAATGACCGAATCAGAGAACACTCGCTTAGATAAAATCAAGCGTTCAATCTTCAAGCAGTCAGCTGCAGAGAAATTAGATTCGGATGATGGAAGGATCCCTGAATGAGAAGGTCCTGCTTCAATGGAAGCTTCCACGGCGGCAGAGAGGACATGTCCACCAGATCGGCATACCAAGTCCTGCGAGTCCACACAGGAGTGATGATAATCACCGAAGCCCTCTCCTGTTTGACTCGAGCAATCACCCGGGGAAGGAGAGCAAACGGCGGAAACACATAAACTAGGTTGAACGAACAAGGCACTGCCAAGGCATCAGTTCAGCCTGAGTATCCCTGGACCTGGATCCGTATCTTGGGAGCTTGGCATTCTGACGAGATGCCATAAGATCCAGCTTCGGTCTGCCCCATCTGAGAATCAGGTTGGCAAAGACCTCCGGATGGAGTTCCCATTCCCCCGGATGAAACGTCTGTCTGCTCAAAAAATCTGCTTCCCAGTTGTCCACTCCTAGGATATAGATTGCTGACAGATAACAAGGGTGAGTTTCCGCCCACCAAATTATCTTGGATACTTCTGTCATCGCTAAGGAACTCCTTGTTCCTCCCTGATGATTGATGTAAGCCACAGTTGTGATGTTGTCTGACTGAAAACGGATGAATTTGGCCGAAGCCAACTGAGACCAAGCCTGAAGCGCATTGAATATTGCTCTCAACTCCAGAATATTGATGGGAAGTAGAGACTCCGACCGAGTCCACACACCCTGAGCCTTCAGGGAATTCCAAACTGCACCCCATCCTAGAAGGCTGGCGTCCGTTGTCACTATCACCCATGAGGGTCTGCGGAAGCACGTCCCTTGGGACAGATGATCCGGCGACAACCACCAAAGAAGAGAGACCCTCGTCTCCTGATCCAGATCTATTTGAGGAGACAAATTTGCATAATCTCCATTCCATTGTCTGAGCATGCTCAGTTGTAGAGGTCTGAGATGAAAACAAGCAAACAGAATGATGTCCATTGCAGCCACCATCAATCCAATTACCTCCATGCACTGAGCCATTGATGGCCGAGGATTGGACTGAAGGGATCGGCATGTATTCAGAATCTTTAACTTTCTAACTTCCATCAAGAAAATTTTCATGGATATAGAGTCTATTAGAGTTCCCAGGAAAGGAACCCTTGTCTGTGGAAGTAGTGATCTCTTTTCTAGATTCACCTTCCACCCGTGAGTCCTTAGAAAGGATAGAACAATGTCGGTATGAGACTGTCAGCTGATAAGACGACGCCTGGATCAGAATATCATCCAGATAAGGTGCCACTGCAATGCCCCGCGGCCTGAGAACCGCCAGCAGAGACCCTAGAAACTTTGTGAAGATCCTGGGTGCCGTGGCCAGCCCAAAAGGAAGGGCCACAAACTGAAAATGTTTGTCCAGAAAGGCAAACCTCAGGAACTGGTGATCTCTGTGGATAGGAATATGTAGATATGCATCCTTTAAGTCCACGGTAGTCATATATCGATCCTCCTGGATCAACAGAAGAATTGTCCGACCAGTCTCCATCTCGAAGGATGGAACTCTGAGAAACTTGTTTAGACTCTTGAGATCTAAAATGGGTCGGAACGTTCTCTCTTTTTTTGAAACCACAAAAAGATTTGAGTAAAACCCCTGCCCCTGTTCCTGTATTGGAACGGGACAAATTACTCCTTTAGTGGAGAAGTCTTACACAACGTAAGAACGCCTCTCTTTTTATCTGGTCTACAGACAATCGTGAAACTTGTAAACTCCAACTGATACCCTTGAGATACAATTTCAAGTGTCCAGGGATCCTGAACATCTCTTATCCAAGCCTGGACAAAGAAAGAAAGTCTGCCCCCTACTAGATCCGGTCCCGGATCGGGGGCTGCCCCTTCATGCTGTCTTGGGAGCAGCAGGGGGCTTCTTGGGTTGTTTACCCTTGTTCCCAGCCTGGTTGGGTCTCCAGGTGGCTTTGGCTTGAGAATAATTCCCTTCCTGTTTAGCGGCGGAGGAAGGGAGGACTCCTTTGAAATTACGAAAGGAACAAAAATTACTCTGTCGTCCCCTTTTCTTGAGGGAGGAGATGACCCTTACCTCCCGTAATATCAGAAATGATTTCTTTCAAATCAGGCCCGAATAGGATCTTTCCCTTGAAAGGAATAGCCAAAAGCTTGGATTTAGAGGACACATCCGCAGACCAAGATTGTAACCATAAAGCTCTTCGTGCTAAGATGGAGAATCCCAAACTCTTAGCAGCTAACTTGGTTATCTGAAAGGAAGCATCTGTAATAAAAGAATTAGCCAGCTTCAGCGCCCTAATTCCGTCCTGTAATTCCTCTAAAGAGGTCTCAGTTCTAAGAGACTCTTCTAGAGCGTCAAACCAAAAAGCAGCCGCAGTCATGACTGTTACAATGTAGGCCGCCGGTTGCAATAAGAACCCTTGATGAACAGAGTTTTTTGTTTTTTTATAAGACCCTCCAATTTCTTATCCATGGGGTGTTTGAAAGCACAACTGTCCTCGCAAGGGACAGTCGTACACTTAGCCAGGGCAGAGATAGCTCCCTCCATAGGGGATGGGGAGAACGGGATACCCGTCTTTGCCATGCTCTGGAACCGCAGAGCACAGCATGTGGACCAGGAAAAAAATTCTGAACACAGAATGAGAAAATTGGGACCTGTATGGTCAACTTACTCCTAGACACTCATTGTTTAGAAGGGGTGGTTATAATAAAAATTAACATAGGAAGGAAGTTACTGTCTATTTAATTTGTAAAGTAACTTTAACTCTTATGTGCTACTGTTCCATCCCAATTCTTTGAAATGAACAAGAAACAGATTATTTAATTTCTGCAAATGGCAGCGGATAAGTGCATAATTTCAAACCCAAAATGACAGGCACACCAGAAGCACACATTCGTAGATAAAGGGACCTCTGAACCAAATTTACATTGAAAACTTGAAGCACAGTTACACAGAGTATATAGCCTGTATCATAGTATCCACATAAGACATGTGATTGCATCAAAACAACAACTCCCGGTCCCCTCAGTACATTAGTTAAATTGAGTCACCGGAGAAATAAACTGTGCAGTCCCTCAGATTAGGCAATTATCAAAATGTACCCATTACTGTAAACGTGCCGCACACATGAAGTGTATTACACACAAGCCCCGTGGGCGTGTTGAAAACATCTCCTTGCCGCCATCAGAATTATGTTAATGGAGTCAGGAGAAATTAGCAAACGTGTAAGAACTACCTTACCTAACATAAGAGAGTGAGTCCTAAAACATCTCCCGGTCACCATCTTTCTCAAATAGAGCCACCGGGAGAAATAAAAAACTGTGAAGAATGGTCACGATCAACAGTTTTGCCTCACACATATAAGCCCCGTGGGCGTAACAGACAACATCTCCCGGTCGCCATCTTTATCTTGTCAAAGTGACCGGGAGAAAACAAGCTGCGCAGAGACGTTTAACACACCCAGAACCCCCATGGGCGAAACAGAAAAACATCTCCCGGTCGCAATCTTTATTTTGTAAATTGAGCCAGCGGGAGAATTGCAGAGATTTTTTTTTTTTTTAAACTTATTCGCCACATACTGTGCAGAGTTTTTACAGAATTAACTGAGAGCCCTCTATCATGAAGCACGCAGTACAACACACCAAGAGCCGTCTATAGTCATCACCCGGTCGCCTTATAAATCATGTGGGTCACCGGGATAAATAACAGAACAGTCTCTGAAGTAATTTAGTGTAGATCTGTTTGACAGTGAATCCCTCACATCGAGTTCACATGACAGGACATCGTCTTATGAATGTGAAAACTGAACCTCTCACAGAGCACTCTGGAAAAATAAAGTGCCCAAACTTATCCTGTGTCTTCTTACCCCAGAATAAAGTTAGCACTTACCTCATCTTCCTGGCAGTAAGGCAGTTTGCAGGCGTAAGAGGTCCTCTCCCTCCTATGGGCCTGGAAATAAACGAAAATCCTGAGTTAGAATGTCTCAGGTTTTCAAGCGGGGGCAACATCAGTATATGGGAGGCACAGTGAGAATTATGTCCCACAAGTTCCCATTGCTCTATAGCCACTAAATGCTTCTCTTTTTATTTGGAAGAGATTGATCTGGTCAAGGCTACACCCCAGAACAAAAGTAGTACACTGTAGCACCACTTTAAAAATAATAAAATCTTGATTGAAGAATCTAAACTAACACCTCACTTTACCTCTTCCTATCACTAACACAGGCAAAGAGAATGACTGGAGTGGGAGGGAAGGGAGGAGCTATATATAGAGCTCTGCTGTGGTGCTCTTTGCCTCCTCCTGCTGACCAGGAGGCGATATCCCATAAGTAAGGATGAAATCCGTGGACTCGTCATATCTTGTAAAAGAAATGGATCTAGAATATAGGAAATCTGACTAACTCGAAATTACGGGAAATCCACTATTCCTGGAGGCAGTAAGGTCTGAAGTTTTTTTAAGGTGGAGGAGAGCAGGATTGATATTTGTTTCACAAATATTGACTAAAGTTAATGGAAATCAGATAATAAAACTTTTTGAAGAATTAAGACAAGCATTTAATTTACTGCAGAAAGCTTTTTTGCATATCTCCAACTTAGACATTGGCTGAATGAAATAAAAAGGGGATATAAAGAAAAGGGGAATTGGGAATATACAGACTCATGTCTTAAGATCTGTGGAATAGGGAACTATTCAATAAATAAATGGTATAAGGGTTTAAGGAAGGAAGAGGATGAAGGAGGTATTAAAAACGTGATTATGAAATGGCACCTGAAAGGCTTAAAAACAGTAGATGAAGAAGTTTAATTAATTCATGGAAGGCTTCACAAGCAACTAATTTCAGGGAAGCGCATATAAAACATGATTCATCAGAACCAACGCCCTCTCTCCTTCATAGATGGAGCAAAGATTATAGCGATAAATGTATTAAATGTCAAAAGAGTTCAGCTGACTTGATACACTATATTTGGGAGTGCCCTAAGATTAATCAATTTTGGAAGAGGGTTAACTATTGGTTAATGAATATTCTTCAAGAGAATTATAATATGCAATTGGAAGCAATACTTTTTCTCTTACCAAAACAAAATAGATATAGGAATAGAGATTTTATAAATATAGCAATTCTAATAGGAAGGAATTTAATTACTAAAAAATGGATAAAAAAAAAAAAAGAAACAGTCCCACTATTGCAGAGTTTGTTAAACAAATGTCCAATTTATTAATTTTGGAACAATGCGCAATAGATCCAGCAAAGGAAAACAACATAAAAATCTTTTTTAAGAAACGGGGAGATTTGATTAAATCTTATTCTCAGGATATACAACATTTCATAATCCGACCTTTTTACCACTCGATATATGTGCAAGAAGAAATTTTAAGGGGGAATCTCCCCCAATTTTGAGAGAACCGGGAGATGGGGCGGGGATCTCGCTGGGTTTCTCCCCCCCCCCCCCCCCCCCCCGTTTAAAATAAGTAAGACCTATATAAGCCAATGAAATGAGGTGCAAATATATTGCTGAGGTGAATTGATATGAGGGAGGGGAAATATTGGAGCATAGCTTAGCTATGACACAGACATGATAATTTAGGGTAAGGTAAATATTTATTCATACTGCCGATTAGTAGTTAGTAGGTATAAGAAGAGATTAAGAAATGAAAGGGGTTGATTTAAGAGCGTGGATGCTATTTAATTTATGTTTTGTATTTATATTGCAATGAAAGCCTTTTTCTTTGTAATGTAATAAGTTACACGCTGATTGTTATAGGATAATTTGAGAGGTGGTTGTACCCAATTCTCTGATATTCTGTTTAAGAGTTGAATAAGATGTGTGTTTTCAATAAAGATATTATAAAAAAAAAAAAAAAAAAAAAAAAAAAGAGTCAGTCTTCAAGGGCTTAGAAATCAGCCTATGAGCTTACATAGGTTTAGCCTTCAACAAATAATACCAAGAGAATAAAGCAAAATGTAATGAGAAAAGTAAATTGGAAAGTTGTTTAAAACTACATACCATATCTTAACCATGCATGCACGTTTAATTTTGACTTTACTGTCCCTTTAACAATCTAGAAGTGATTTCATCATAGAAGCATTTTTATAAAATGACAATTCAAAAATGCTCTGGTTGTACTGGAACACAGTGTATATGGCCCTTTAAACAAACACATACTAAAGAAATGTCTGTAAAATATTTAGTCTAAACATCATAATTAATTAATCCTGTTATACAAATAATAGCTAAGGAAACATTTAATATGGCTGAATAAACGGCAACCTTTACATTACTCTCTAATTTAAAAACATATCAATGATGCAGACCAAAGGAAAAGCCAAAATGAATAGCTAAATAAGAGGCACATTTTTACTTTAGAGAAGTTACAACTCACAGCAGAGGGCTGACAAACTTCATGAGACTGAATACTGAGCTCTATACATGATATGGTCCTGATGTGCAACATACTGTGTGTGTGTGTGTATATATACTCAGCCTCCCTCTAACTAATGTCTTCAGGTATCTCACCACATATGTAAATATGGCTACTGCTCCTCATGGGTGGCTGTGACTAATGTGCGTTTAACCTCCATTTTAGAGACATAGGGGAGGAGCAGAGATCACATGATGGTGTGTGTGCAAGAGCCCCCTCCCCTGTTTGAGGGGTGGAGCAGTGATCATATGTTGGTGTGTGTAGGAGCTCCTCCCCTGTCTGTGAGGTAGGAGGGCGTGTGGAAGTGATCACATGATGGTGTGTGTAGGAGCCCCTCCCCTGTTTGTGAAGTAGGAGGGCATGTGGAAGTGATCACATGATGGTGTGTGTTGGAGCCCCTCCCCTGTCTGAGGTAAGAGGTGGTGGAGCAGAGATCACATGATGGTGTGTGTGCAAGAGCCCCCTCCCCTGTTTAAGAGGGGTGGAGCAGTGATCATATGTTGGTGTGTGTAGGAGCTCCTCCCCTGTCTGTGAGGTAGGAGGGCGTGTGGAAGTGATCACATGATGGTGTGTGTAGGAGCCCCTCCCCTGTTTGTGAAGTAGGAGGGCATGTGGAAGTGATCACATGATGGTGTGTGTTGGAGCCCCTCCCCTGTCTGAGGTAAGAGGTGGTGGAGCAGTGATCACATGATGGTGTGTGTGTGTGTGTGTGTGTGTGTGTGTGTATGTAAGAGCCCCTTCCCTGTCTGTGAGGTAAGAGGTGGTGGAGCAGTGATCACATGATGGTGTAAGAGCCCCTCCCCTGTCTGTGAGGTAAGAGGGGGTGGAGCAGTGATCACATGATGGTGTAAGAGCCCCTCCCCTGTCTGTGAGGTAAGAGGGGGTGGAGCAGTGATCACATGATGGTGTGTGTGCGTGTGTGTGTGTGTGTATGTAAGAGCCCCTTCCATGTCTGTGAGGTAAGAGGGGGTGGAGCAGTGATCACATGATGGTGTAAGAGCCCCTCCCCTGTCTGTGAGGTAAGAGGGGGTGGAGCAGTGATCACATGATGGTGTGTGTGTGTGTGTGTATGTAAGAACCCCTTCCCTGTCTGTGAGGTAAGAGGGGGTGGAGCAGTGATCACATGATGGTGTAAGAGCCCCTCCCCTGTCTGTGAGGTAATAGGGGGTGGAGCAGTGATCACATGATGGTGTGTGTAAGAGCCCCTGTCTGTGAGGTAAGAGGGGGTGCTAGCTGTACACATTGGGTGAGCCAATGATGAGGTATATTTGTGCAGCCACCAATCAGCAGCTAGTTTCCAGTAGTGCATCCCTGCTCCTAAGCCTACCTAGATATGCTTTGAACAAATGATACCAAGACAACAAACCATATATAGCAATTAGGACCATGAATATTTAGTTTTGATTTTACTGTCCTTTTAATTATAAAAAAGGGACATGAAACCTAAAAATGTTCTTTTGTGATTCAGACAGAACATATAATAATTTTAAAAATGTTTCCAATTCCCTTCACTTATCCAATTTGCTTTGTTCCCATGCTATTCTTTGTTGAAGAGACACCTAGTTAAGCATCTGGAGCCCTACATGACAGGAAATAGTGCTGCCATCTAGTGCGCTTTCAAATGGATAACATTCTTGCAAAACTCCTGCCATATAGTGCTCCAAACACATGCACACTCCTGAGCTTACATCCCTGCTTTTCAACAAATGATACCAAGGGAATGAAGAAAATTTGATAATAAAAATAAAATTGGAAAGTTGTTTAACCCCTTCATGTCGGTATCAAGTGCTTAACATCAGAAGTTCTGATGTAAACACTTGCTGGAAAAATGAAACGAGCCAATAGTCGTGATCACATGATTTTAAGGCCAGGATTGGATCATTGGGGACCGCCTACATTGCTAGGCCACGCCCCCAGTCCATTTTTTCATTCCCTTAAAGGAGGAGCCTGCAGGACGCCATCTAAGGTAGGACGTTCCATGCCATCCTAACCGCGTCTAGGGTTTAAATCACTGCTCTGAAGAAACATTTTGGGTTTGTAATATAAAATGTTTAATCATGGGCTAGATTACAAATGGTGCACTAAATTTCGCTTGCATGCGTTGCATTGCGCTCACAAGATCGCGCTTTCATAGGCTGCTATGGGAGCCTCATTCTGATGCCCTCAGACAGCATCAGAACCTCGTGCAGCGAATGGGGTAAGTAGCGCAGCAATAGCAGCATTTTTATATGTATATGCTGATATAGATATATATTTATGTGATAGTATGTGTGTATACACATAGATCAAAACACAAACAATGAGAGATAATCCTGTATAAATATTCAAACTTTCAAAGTCTTAGAAAGGAGTGCCCACAACTCGCTGCTTTCAGTCTCCCAGACCACACAGCCAAACTGACAACAATGGTACCTAATTTTTGGCTCGTCACTTAGGTCTTGCAACGCTCGTTTGATTCACCTTAGCTTGTATCGCCTTCCTGTGTGAGCGTTCACCAACGACTATCCAACACACCGGCGTAACTTACAGCTTCCAGGTAACGGTGATACAAGCTAAGGTGAATCAAACGAGCGTGGCGAGACCTAAGCGACGAGCCGACAATAAGGTACCATTTCGCTGTGTGGTATGTGTAAGAGCCCCTCCCCTGTCTGTGAGGTAAGAGGGGGTGGAGCAGTGATCACATGATGGTGTGTGTAAGAGCCCCTCCCCTGTCTGTTAGGTAGGAGACGGTGGAGCACTGGGACTGGGTTTAAGTTTTTCCCCTACCAACAATTTTAATGGTTTTTCAAACTATTGTTGACCTAAATATATTGGTAAGGAATATTACCCTTAAAGGGCCACTGTAAGTAAATATTTTCTATGCCTGTTACTAACTAACTACCCCAAATACGCTTTTTATCAATAGCATTTCATTAACATATCTCTACCGTATATCAGAAATCTTGTCTGCAAATTTAATTGTTTTCCAAACCCACTCTGTGGGTATCCTTTGCTCTGTACCAATCCGTTTACAATACCTAGGTTTCAAAATGGCGCTTTAAGTATTTTGAACACTCAGTGCTGAAAATAGTGGGCAGGATAACGTGACATCATCGGCGAATAAAAGATATAACTTTTAGAACATTATGAAACTTCGTTTTGGAGAAAATATAGGTCAGTAGGTTTTCATTAAATGTTTATTATCTTTAATATGTTAGCTGTTTAGCTTAAAAATTATAACAGAAAGTAATCCTTTAAAGGGACAGTCAACACAAAAGTAGTTTTTCTTTTTTTTTTTTCTTTTCTGGGTGGTGGTGGTTGGTGGTGGAACACAAAAGTAGTTTTAACATGTATCAATAAATTGCCCTAGTTTTTTCAAAATATATGCCAGTTTTTTAAAGATAATCCGTTTTCCAGTTAAATCACTTACTTTCCCCCCCTGCTGCTGTTTTAAAATGTCTGTGTAGCGCCTCCCCTTTTTCGTCATCCGTGACATCATGAAAATCCTATGTTCACTCTAATTGCTCTAAGTTACTCGTAACCCGTTTTTCACGCATGCGCAATGCGCCTATTGTACTCTGGACACTTTCTTTCCATTGCTTTGGTGTCAGTGTTGTGTAAGAGCCACAATAGAGCTAGCATTGTTAATGTTTTTTGTTTATTGTAAATCAGGTTGCAATATTTTGGGGACAGGACACAAGGCACGGTATCCTTAGATTGAACTATATAGGGGCACATTAACTTCATTAGTTTGTGCTATATTTATGAAGGAGCACATTGGTATTTAGGGGTCAGCATCATTGACTAGATCTCAGTAGTTGGGGCACTCAGTCTAATGCAACATTATTGGCTAAAGGAAATCCTCCAGTTGGCATTATTGGAGAGGTGGCAGGCTGGGAACCTGAAAGTTATCTCTAAAATCTGCTTCCGTTCTGTTTTCTTCTACTCTGATTCACAGGGAAACAGGTCTTTCACTTTGGACATCTTTTTAAATGTAGAATTTTTGATCATCATATAAACCAATAAGTCCATTATTCTAGTCTTTTTTTATAAGAATAATGGACTCATTGGTTTCACTTTCAGGTACTAGCTGTGAAGCTGACAGATTACAGGACAGCGTACTAGCCTGGTACCATCTGTGTATCAGAGCAATGACAACATTTACAGCTGTCTATAGCCCAGATCACCGGCATCTGAATTTAAACAGCACAAATTGCTGATATAGATAATAAGAGATTACAAATATTGCTGTCTTTATGGTTTCCCACGCCCAATAAAAGCCACTTTTTATCTCCCAATTACTAACAAAGCATAATGCCCATCCCAGCCTGCCACCTCTCCAATAATGCCAACTAGAGGATTTCCTTTAGCCAATAATGTTGCATTAGACTGAGTGCCCCAACTACTGAGATCTAGTCAATGATGCTGACCCCTAAATACCGATGTGCTCCTTCACAAATATAGCACAAACTAATGAAGGTAATATGTGCCCCTATATAGTTCAATATAAGGACCGTGCCTTGTGTCCTGTCCCCAAAATTTTGCAACCTAATTTACAATAAAGAAAAAACATTAACAATGCTAGCTCAAATGTGGCCCCTACTAAACACTGACACAAAAGCAATGGAAAGAAAGTGTCCAGAGTACAATAGGCGCATTGCGCATGCGTGAAAAACGGGTTACGAGTAACTTAGAACAATTAGAGTGAACACAGGATTTTCAGGATGTCATGGATGATGAAAAAGGGGCGGAGCTACACGGACATTTTAAAAACGGCAGCAGGGGAAAAAAGTGATTTAACTGGAAAACGGATTATCTTTAAAAACTGGCATATATTTAGAAAAAACGATCTAGGGTAACTTTATTGATACATGTTAAAACTACTTGTGTTGACTGTCCCTTTAAGAAATTTTTCAATGACAAGAAAGCTATGATTGATAATTCTAGATCTCTGTGGTGGCAGAGTCTGTTGCTTTTGATGATACCTGCGACATTGTCTCACGGCAACAACTACAGTTTGAAACTATCAGCAGAGGCCTTACTATCAAAAGAAAATCTCAGTTTTATCCTATGCAAAATAGGGGAAATGTTATTGAAACTTTTTATAATAGGGTAGAAAAGGACTTAATAAAGCTTAAAGACAGTACCCCTTCTAGATTGTAAGTTCCCACGGGAATAGGGCCCTCAATCCCTCCTGTATGTGTTGGTAAATTTTGTCCTGTATCTTACAAGTCTTGTATTGTTTTATTTAAATTAATTGTATCCATGGACTGCGCTGCGGAATATGTTGGAGCTTAATAAATAATAATAATAATAATAATAATAATAATAATAATAATAATAAAAGACAGTACCAAATATCATTCACAAAATCTGAGGAACTCTGAGAATGAAGTACTTAAATTACTACAGGAGCTACATATTTGGTGGACTTGCCAGCAGATTCAACCCCTCTGGCAAAAAGCAACTCAGTACTGTACCATGAAGGGCATTCAAATACCGCCCTCACCGAGCATTGGCTTGTTCCACATACTACCTGACTCTACCACAAAAGCTGTTTTGTATTTACCCATTTTTAGCAATAAAATTGGCTATAGCCCGAATGTGGTTCCAACAGGCTTCACCTTCCTGGGAACAGGTTGTTGATATCTTGAGATATATAAAGTCGATGGAATCATATGTCTCCTACATACATGGTTCGGAAGACCTCCAGTTTATGATCTGGGCGAACGGTCCAGAGTAAAACCCAGCTGCAAACTATTTATATATTCATAATTTTACACACCTTGATTCCACACTGTAATACCCTATGACACTGTGAGTAGCCTTAAAGGGACAGTCTACACCAGAATTGTTATTGTTTTAAAAGATAGATAATCCCTTTATTACCCATTCCCCAGTTTTGCATAACCAACACAGTTATAATAATATACTTTTAACCTCTGATTATCTTGCATCTAAGCCTCTGCAAACTGCCCCTTTATTTCAGTTCTTTTGACAGACTTGCAGTTTAGCCAATCAGTGCCTGCTCCCAGATAACACTGGTCTCATGCACGTGAAGTTATCTATATGGAATACGTGAACTAAAACCCTCTAGTGGTGAAAAACTGTTAAAATGAATTCTGAAAAGAGGTGGCCTTCAAGGTTTAATAAATTAGCATATGAACCTTCTAGGTTAAGCTTTCAACTAAGAATACCAAGAGAACAAAGCAAAATTGGTGATAAAAGTAAATTGGAAAAATGTTTAAAATGACATGCTCTATCTGAATCATGAAAGTTTATTTTGGCCTAGACTGTCCCTTTAATTATCCCCCTCCCCTCCCTCCTCCTAGCCTGAAACCCCCCTTCCTCCCCTCCCCCCTTTTTTTTCTTCTTCTCTCCTCTTCTTGTCTTTTATCGCTCAGCACGGACCTAAAGGTCAATTTAATACCCTACATTTCAGCAAACAATGGTTAAAAAACAATTCTGGTAAGAACAGTTCTTTTGTGTTTCTATGTAATATATGTAAACTTTAAATCCATTTAGACAAACAGAAAACAAAAATAAAGGTTATCCTTCTCTTTATGGTGGGTCTTTGATATTTTCATCCGGGTAGCACCGGATGGTCTCAGATAACCATGGACAATGGACTGTGCTGCTCAGCAAACTCTACAATGGATGTGTATACTTATTAAAATGTCGCACATTGAAAAGGTTTACAGATGTTACTTACATACCTGTTCTTACTGTTATTATTGTCCGTTGCCTAAATAAAAAAATATTTAAAAAAAAAAAAAAATTACTACAGGAGAATCGCAATATAGTGATAAGAAAAGCAGACAAAGGAGGAATGGCAGTGGTATTAGACAGTAACCACTATGTACAGGAGGCGAAACGCCAATTGTGTAATGAAAATGAGTACTGTATCTGATTTTGGAGAGGAATCCAGCACCTCTCTTTCAACAGGAATTAAAACAACTTTTGAGTGATGGTCTGGAACAGGGTATTTTAGACACTGACACGGTTGATTACCTTTATGTTGAATAGCCTAAAATTCCCCTGTTCCATCACCTCCCAGAGGAGGTTATAGAGTCATTCATGAATTGGCTTAATCAGAATGAATTGGGTCTTCACTTTTACTTTGAAATTAACAAAAAACAAATCAACTTTTTAGACCTTACTTTAGTGGGCCAGACTAATGGCAATATACAATCTACGGTGTATAGCAGGTAACTCCTTGTTGTATGGCACAATTTGTCATCCCAGATATGTACCCTTTGCTATCATGAAGGGTGAATTTGTACTCTTAAAAAGAAACTGTTGAGACAATGATGATTTACATTAGAGTAGCTGATAATCAAATTTAGATTGAGGGATCGAAGATATCCCCCACAAGCAATCAAAAGGGCCAAATTATCAGTTCATGCTAGATCCAGAGAAGAATTGTTGAGCCATAAGAAATCCAAAGACCAACAGGGTTTTGGAGGTGTGACTTTTGTCACAGAACACAGTGTCCAGTACCCAGAAATATGCAGTATTGTCCGTAAACATTTTTCCATGCTAGCTGCGGAGGATAATTTGGTTGAGGTAGTCAAACAAGGACTAAGATACTTGTATAGGAAATGTCCTACTCTAGGAGTCATCATTTCCCCCACTCAACTGAAGCCTCTTAAGGAAAGTGCAAGCTCCTGGTTAAAACATCTAGGGATGTATAGGTGTGGACAATGCAAACCCTGTGATTATGTCCAGGTTACCAAAAACGTTACCTCATACAAGACACACAAGACATATGACATAGGATCTTGCCTCAACTGCACCTCTAATTATGTGGTATATTTAGTAGGGTGTGCCCAGTGTAAGGTCCAATATGTCGGACTCACGACACGTGATATAAATACTAGAATCCGAGAACATTTCTCATCTTTTAAAACTAATAAATCAGTTACACCCCTTGTTCAACATTTTGGTATAAAACACCATGGTAATTTGCAAGCTTTTTAATTGAACACAATGAAAAAGTATTTAAACCAAAGAGAGGGGGAGATCTTGAACAAATGTTATCCAAAAGAGAAGCATATTGGATCTTTACACTGGGCACTAGATACCCACTGGGTCTCAATTCCCGCTATGATGTCATGAATAATTGGCCATAGTTTCTATGTCAGTGTTAGATCACTCTGGATAACTGTTCTGTTTATTCCAACCCATTACATTTTTGTATCTAGTTTTTTGTGTTGTTAGAGGGTACTTGCAGGTATTTTTTTTTTAATACATTTGGTATGTATTTGAATGTATTTGGTATGTATATGTAAGATCACTGTACATATTTATTCGTCAATGCAGTCATTCCCTAGGGGATGTGAGTGAAGTTATGTTTTACTCTATATACTCAGTATTAGGTTTCGCCTTTGGTAATGGGAGAAGTATTTATATACTCATATTCCGTCTACATATTGAGTGGGCTATTTTATGTATAGAAGTCCCATATGTACGATTCTCCTTTAAGGTGAGAATACTGAGCACCTATTTTACATTTGATTGTATCTCAATATTTAAGGTTTACAGTATGCTTTAACTAAACCCGAGATTTATCTTGTGTAAGTACTTCATTTACATATTACTATATATACACACAATTCATGTTTTCAGTACTATTTAATTCACTAATTGATTGCGAAGAATGGCCGCAGAGATTTATACTAATATCGTGTTTGTTGCAAAGCCGATGGCACATACATTAGACAAAATTTTACTTAAAGGGACACTGAACCCAAAAAAATTATTTTGTGATTCAGATAGAGCATGAAATTTTAAGCAACTTTCTAATTTAGTCCTAGTATCAAATTTTCTTCATTCTCTTGGTATCTTTATTTGAAATGCAAGACTAAGTTTAGATGCTGGCCCATTTCTGGTGAACAACCAGGGTTGCTCTTGATTGGTGGATAAATTCATGGGCTCATACATAGTAATCATGTGACCACATTCCACCAATACGGTGTGTGTGTGTGGTGGTGGGGGGGGGGGGAGTCTCAGCTGAATAGTTTAATTTTGTGCAGAGTGATCTGTAGTGGTCTCTGAACCGTTCGGCAGCATAAGTAAATTATTTGAAAGTTGTATACAGGGCTAAAGTTTTTGTGGGTTTTATATACTGCTCCAAATACCTTTTTTTTTTTTTTTTTTTTTTACACAGAACACTTAATACCCGCCAAACCTCGGGAGTATCATGTACTAACATAAGAAAAACAACGTACAAAAAAAAAAAGTAGCTGCTTTAATTTGTTAGGAATATTTATTCTGCTGTCAAATAAAACGTTTGCTTCAAGCGAAGTCTGCACACATTACCGGTTGCAGACTGGGGAAGGAGGCTTGGTGTGGTTACCTAGGCAACCAGAAAGCATTCCCCTAGTAACAAAAGTCAGTTATCAGAGTGCTTACACTTACTTTTAAAACTTAAATTTGTGTTATGTTCTGCCACTTGTTAAGCCCACTACCTAGACCTAGGGTTGCCACCTTTTGCCCAGAAAATTCCTGGACACATTTTAAGTGGGCGTGGAGAGGGTGTGGCTTGAGGCGTGGCTTCTTGCGGCCTCAAATTTATTATGAAATCAATTTATTTATATATATATATATATATATATATATATATAATAAAATATATACTGTATATTATATGTATACTGTATATTATATGTATACTGTATATTATATGTATACTGTATATTATATATATACTGTATATTATATATATATATATATATATATATATATATAATATAATATATATATAAATTATATAATATATATATTATATTATATTTACACATAATTCAGCCCCCACAAAAAAAAATGACCATACCAATTTGAAAAAACATTAGACAGAGCCAAGTATTACTCACAGTTTCTCTGTGGCTGCACTGCTCTGCTTAGGGCCGGCCGGGGCAAGGGCTCCAGGAAGGCTGCTGCTGCTGCACAGGACCTACAGTCGACGGGAGGTGGTGGAGCGATGAAGGTAACAACTGGCCATGTTTCGGCAGGCAGACAGCCGCCGCGCGGCCACCGCACCAACACCTGCCTCTCTCTGCCGCTCTCAGCTGCAGCCAGATGTGACGACTCCCCTCCTCGACCCTCTTCCCCCCTCCCACACCAATCTCCGTCTCATCTCTTAAGCAGACTCCACCTACCCCTTTTTTTTTTTGTAACCCCGGGCTAAGTGCTCCTCTGGCCAGATAATGTTTTGTAAAGTCTGCTCACTGCTGCGCCAGGGGAGCGCTTAGCCCGGGGCATTTGAGGGTAGTTCCGGGACACGGGAAACAGAGCCTCAGACCGGGACTGTCCCGGTGAAACCGGGGCGGGTGGCAACCCTACCTAGACCCCATCCCTGCTCCTGTCCACCACATATCACACTTTTGCTCAGTGGGAAGGGGGGGGGGGTGGATTTTGAAATGTTGGGAGGCATGCTTAATCTATTTAGTTTGAGCATGGCACCTGAGAAAATGAAGAACCGAATTACAGAACATATGTCATCTTGCTAAAAGAATATATCGGCCAAGTGCAAGCATTTTCAAAAGAGTTTACACCTTGTTTGCTGCAATTGTACTCACTTTTGTTGCCAACAGTTTAGACATTAATGGCTGTGTGTTGAGTTATTTTGAGAGGACAGCAAATTTACGTTATACAGGCTGTGCACTCACTATTTACATTATAGCAAAGTGTCATTTCTTCAGTGTTGTCACATGAAAAGATATAAAATATTTACAAAAATGTTAGGGGTGTACTCACTTTTGTGAGATATTGTATGTAACAGGGTT
The DNA here is from genome assembly GCF_027579735.1 of Bombina bombina. Lineage (NCBI taxonomy): Eukaryota > Metazoa > Chordata > Amphibia > Anura > Bombinatoridae > Bombina > Bombina bombina. Next base: position 81,780,846 of record NC_069503.1, read on the forward strand.
AGATTAGTAATGTCTGCAGTGAGCACATAGTTACTGACAATCACTAATGAGACCTATAAGACATATATATGTAACAGGGTTCGATTAGTAATGTCTGCAGTGTGCACATAGTTACTGACAATCACGTATGAGACCTATAAGACATATATGTAACAGGGTTAGATTAGTAATATCTGCAATAAGCACATAGTTACTGCTAATCACTAATGAGACCTATAAGACATATATATGTAACAGGGTTAGATTAGTAATGTCTGCAGTGAACACATAGTTACTGATAATCACTAATGAGACCTATAAGACATATATATGTAACAGGGTTAGGGGTGTACTCACTTTTGTGAGATATTGTATGTAACAGGGTTAGATTAGTAATGTCTGCAGTGAGCACATAGTTACTGCTAATCACTAATGAGACATATAAGACATATATATGCAACAGGGTTAGATTAGTAATGTCTGCAGTGAACACATAGTTACTGATAATCACTAATGAGACCTATAAGACATATATATGTAACAGGGTTAGATTAGTAATGTCTATAGGGAGTGGAGGTGAGCGCCAAATAGGCTGAGGATGGGGAAGGGAGCACCTAATAGGCTGATAGTTGAAGAATAGTGCCCACAATGTGGGTTCTAAATTGTAGTACCGGTAATGTGAATGTGCAGAGATGTTTAAAATAGCGTTTATAAAATGGTGGTTAAAATTTAAAATGTTTATTCCACACAGTTGATTAAAATATCGGTGAACTTCTTATAAAACATATACAGTACTAAAAAATCATGGATCCATGTTACAATAACAAGAAGATGAAAATACACATAAAAATAAACATAAAAATACACAATAAAAATAAGCTGATACACTTAAGAACGGATGATAAAGGGTGACCTAATAGGCCAAGTGTCCTATTTAGGAAGGTACACCTTGGTACATTAACCACCATTTTATAAACGCTATTTTAAACATCTCTGCACATTCACATTAAGGGTACTACAATTTAGAACCCACATTGTGGGCACTATTCTTCAACTATCAGCCTATTAGGTGCTCCCTTCCCCATCCTCAGCCTATTTGGCGCTCACCTCCACTCCCTATCGTTTTATCTTTACATTGGGTACACTAGGGTACCCGCTGAGGAGAGCTAGAGGTATTCCCTATCCCCTTTCCCCATCTGTTTTTTGCGCAGGATATATATCCCCTCTTCTAACTGTCAATTCACCTAGATTAGTAATGTCTGCAGTGAGCACATAGTTACTGATAATCACTAATGAGGCCTATAAGACATATATATGTAACAGGGTTAGATTAGTAATGTCTGCAGTGTGCACATAGTTACTGATAATCACTAATGAGACCTATAAGACATATATATGTAACAGGGTTAGATTAGTAATGTCTGCAGTGTGCACATAGTTACTGATAATCACTAATGAGACCTATAAGACATATATATGTAACAGGGTTAGATTAGTAATGTCTGCAGTGTGCACATAGTTACTGATAATCACTAATGAGACCTATAAGGCATATATATGTAACAGGGCTAGATTAGTAATGTCTGCAGTGAGCACATAGTTACTGATAATCACTAATGAGGCCTATAAGGCATATATATGTAACAGGGCTAGATTAGTAATGTCTGCAGTGAGCACATAGTTACTGATAATCACTAATGAGACCTATAAGGCATATATATGTAACAGGGCTAGATTAGTAATGTCTGCAGTGTGCACATAGTTACTGATAATCACTAATGAGGCCTATAAGACATATATATGTAACAGGGTTAGATTAGTAATGTCTGCAGTGTGCACATAGTTACTGATAATCACTAATGAGACCTATAAGGCATATATATGTAACAGGGCTAGATTAGTAATGTCTGCAGTGAGCACATAGTTACTGATAATCACTAATGAGACCTATAAGACATATATATGTAACAGGGTTAGATTAGTAATGTCTGCAGTGTGCACATAGTTACTGACAATCACTTATGAGACCTATAAGACATATATATGTAACAGGGTTAGATTAGTAATATCTGCAATAAGCACACAGTTACCTGCTAATCACTAATGAGACCTATAAGACATATGTAACAGGGTTAGATTAGTAATGTCTGCAGTGAGCACATAGTTACTGCTAATCACTAATGAGACCTATAAGGCATATATATGTAACAGGGTTAGATTAGCAGACATCCCAACCTGCAAAAACTCATTTCAGGAAGGTGGCTTCTCCCGTTACAGTGCCACCCCCCCTCCCAGTTATATATTGGACACCTTGAAACCCTAAATAAGATAGAGACTTATCATTAACCCCTTAATGACCAAGGACTTACGCCACACGTCCTCAAAAAAAATACAGTTAATGACCGAGGACGTGTGGCGTACGTCCTTGGTCTGGAAAGCAGCTGGAAGCGATCCTGCATGCTTCCAGCTGCTTTCCGGTTATTGCAGTGATGCCTCGATATCGAGGCATCCTGCAATAACCCCCCTTGGCCATCCGATGCAGAGAGAGCCACTCTGTGGCCCTCTCTGCACCGGACATCGGTGGCCGGTAACGTTGGTGGGTGGGAGCAAGTCTGGGAGGCGGGTGGGCGGCCATCGATGTGCTGAATGGAGTGGAGGGGGGTGGGATCGGGAGGGGCGGGAGCGCGCATGGGAGCGCGCGCGTGCACGGGGCGGGAGAGGGAGGGAACCGCTGCACTACAGAAAAATAAACTGGGAAAAGTTAAAAAAATTTTTTTTTAAAAGCTGTAAATAAACAACTAAGGGACCTGGAAGGGGTGGGGGGTTGATCTTGGGGGGGGGGGAAGCTACACTACAGAAAAAGGTAATTTTTTTTAATAAAAAGGAACATTTTTTTACTAAACTGGGTACTGGCAGACAGCTGCCAGTACCCAAGATGGCGCCCATTAAGGCAGAGGGGGAGGGTTAGAGAGCTGTTTGGTGGGGGATCAGTGAGGCTGGGAGCTAAGGGGGATCCTACACAGCAGCATATGTAAATATGCTAAAAAACACACAAAAAAAGCCCAAATATAGCTTTTATTTTAGTACTGGCAGAGTTTCTTCCAGTACTTAAGATGGCGGGGACAATTGTGGGGTGGGGGAGGGAAGAGAGCTGTTTGGGAGGGATCAGGGGGTCTCATGTTTCAGGTGGGAGGCTGAGCTCTACACTAAAGCTAAAATTAACCCTGCAAGCTCCCTACAAGCTACATAATTAACCCCTTCACTGCTAGCCATAATACACGTGTGAAATGCAGCGGCATTTGGCGGCCTTCTAATTACCAAAAAGCAACGCCAAAGCCATATATGTCTGCTATTTCTGAACAAAGGGGATCCCAGAGAAGCATTTACAACCATTTGTGCCATAATTGCATAAGCTGTTTGTAAATAATTTCAGTGAGAAACCTAAAATTGAGAAAAATGTAAAGTTTTTTTTTATTTGATCGCATTTGGCGGTGAAATGGTGGCATGAAGTATACCAAAATGTGCCTAGATCAATACTTGGGGTTGTCTACTACACTAAAGCTAAAATTATCCCTAAAAGCTCCCTACATGCTCCATAATTAACCCCTTCACTGCTGGGCATAATACACGTGTAGTGCGCAGTGGCATTTAGCAGCCTTCTAATTACTAAAAAGCAACGCCAAAGCCATATATGTCTGCTATTTCTGAACAAAGGGGATCCCAGAGAAGAATTTACAACCATTTATGCCATAATTACACAAGCTGTTTGTAAATAATTTCAGTGAGAAACCAAAAGTTTGTGAAAAAATTTGTAAAAAAGTGAACGATTTTTTGTATTTAATCGCATTTGGCGGTGAAATGGTGGCATGAAATATACCAAAATGGGCCTAGATGAATACTTTGGGATGTCTACTAAAAAAAAAATATATACATGTCAATGGATATTCAGAGATTCCTGAAAGATATCAGTGTCCCAATGTAACTAGCGCTACTTGTGAAAAAAAATGGTTTGGAAATAGCAAAGTGCTACTTGTATTTATGGCCCTATAACTTGCAAAAAAAGCAAAGAACATGTAAACATTGGGTATTTCTAAACTCAGGACAAAATTTAGAAACTATTTAGCATGGGTGTTTTTTGGTGGTTGTAGATGTCTAACAGATTTTGGGGGTCATAGTTAGAAAAAGTGTGTTTTTTTCAATTTTTTCCTCATATTTTATAAATTATTTTATAGTAAATTATAAGATATGATGAAAATAATGGTATCTTTAGAAAGTCCATTTAATGGCGAGAAAAACAGTATATAATATGTGTGGGTACAGTAAATGAGTAAGAGGAAAATGACAGCTAAACACAAACACCGCAGAAATGTAAAAATAGCCTTGGTCCCAAACGGACAGAAAATGGAAAAGTGCTGTGGTCATTAAGGGGTTAAAGGGACATGAAACCCACATTTTTTTTTTTCTTTCATGATTCAGTTAGAGAATACAATTTTAAACAACTTTCCAATTTACTTCTATTATTTAATTTGCTTACTTCTCTTGTTATTTGCTGAAAGGTTTATCTAGGCAAGTTCATGAGCAGCAGAGAACCTAGGTCCTAGCTATTGATTGGTGGCTGCATATATATATATTGAATGTAATTGGCTTACCCATGAGTTCAGTTAGAAACCATTAGTGCATTGCTGCACCTTCAACAAATGATACCAAGCGAATGAAACAGATTTGATTATAGAAGTAAATTAGAAAGTTGTTTAAAATTATATTCTCTGGGGCGTGTCCTAGCAACGGCTCTGAGTAGTCGCACTCTTCTTGTGCTCCGGGTGAAAATGATATAACCCGCCGGTTATTGATATTATCTTACAGCACCTAGCAGTAATACGACTGGTATCGTATAGCTTTTCATCATTCATCACAGATATAGCACATTTTGCTGTGTTCATGAACCCAGAGGCAGAATAGGACAGTAGAGGCCTGTAGCGGCGGCTTTCTCACAGGCAGCGCTTCCCCCCCGGAATCCTGGGGTAACTTGCCATCATCGGACCTGTCCAATATTGAATCACTCAACTTTTGCTTAAAGAGGGACACAAACAATCAGCCACGAAAACCTTTATTATCCCTGTATTAAAAATGGCGACCGCAAGGAAAACAGAGCCGCTAGAAAACCTAAGTGACCACATGGCTAGATTTGAGGATCTATGCCGACACCTTATGGACAGCGCTCCTCTGGACTATTTGCTAGATCGGATCTCTGATGCGGATAAAGTGTTGGTTATTGCAGAGGGTAGGCTGAAGATAACTACATCTGCCATAGACACTCAGCAGGGGAAAAAACTTACACCTAGAGGCCTTTCCGGTATCAACGTACAAGCCAGCACAAACGGATGCACCGCCAGAGTCTTCAAACAGCGATCTTGCAGAAATGCCGGAGGAGGGACACACAAAGAAGACCAGGCACCTTCCGAAATATGGAGCGACTTCCCACAGATAAGAGGAAACTTAAGTACACATGAGGATGGAAGGGAATTTGTGACAGACTCTTGGGACTCTGCAAGTATGAACCAGGTATGCTTCTTGCTTGATATATTTACTCCGGATGACACTGCAAGCGATACCATTCCCCAAAAAGTGACTCCTCATGAAGGGTATGATAACATGTGGCCCTTAAATCCACTAGGGACTTTCAGAGACACTTGCTTCAATTTACTTCAGACATGGACCCAAAGAGACCACTGCAAAGAGATTGGGGCTCCTAACATAGAGACGCTTTCTTTCCTGCTCATTAAGCTTGGAGGCTGATTGAGCATTTATTCTACAATCTTTGAGTTGTTTACAGGTTAAAGACGCTAGTAAACGATCTGGGACACAGCATGGTTCCTTACACAGTTATATAGGTTATCACACCCCAGTTGGTGTTATGCTGTTTGCTGGTTTGATATTACCCTATGTTTATTTGCATGATGTATTGTTAGCCATAGTTCTAATGCACTAATCCCTATAATATTCTTATGCTATACTGTTTATGGTAGGCTGCCCCCAAATCCATAGCCCTTATAGTGTTTTTGGATACAGATATTATAACTTGTTCTGCTGCTAATGTTTCTGTACAGATGTCCTATGTGGGGGTTTGAGGGGCCCCCAGGGGGTCAATTTTGTTTTTTATATGTTATACAGAAACAAGGCACTAGCTGGTCCCCATTGCTTCAGATTCCAAAATATTTATGATACAGGTGCCGGTGTGGTTCCGCTGCCAATACTTTTGATGCATATGCTCTATGGGGGGGGTTTGTGGGGGGGCCCCCCCAGAGCGATACTTATTCACACTAACAGTGAAGGTGGCACTCTTATTAGCATACTGGGCCTGTATATCATGTTAATTGAACACTAGTCTCCCTTTTGTGGTCAGCGGCCGTGGCCACGGGAGGAATAAAAAGAGAGGAAGGAAAAACAAAAAAAAAAAAAAAAAAGAGGGTGAAACAAAACAAAAAACACATAAATATCAATAATAGAGGGGCTTTGCGGACCACATTTTGCGACACACCCTAACAACAGCTTGGGAGCACCGTGAAAATATCACAGTTAATACTTAGTTTCTGAAACTACATTACATGGGATTATGTTTTTTCAAAGGGTAGCTTTTTTGACCTCTAGACTGCTACATTTCCCCTCTCTATAAGTTCTAACATAAATTAACTCTATATCTTTGGATTTGGCAGGTCTGGTGATGGACACTAGTTAGTTTGACTAGTTATGTGTATGTCTTGTTTATGTTTATTCTAGCATTATCCCTACATGTTTTCTATATATTGCAAATAAGGATCCAAGAGTGGTCCATAATAGGTTTAATAGGGACCAAAATGAGGAAAATTAATTAAGAACCACCAGAATGTGTGTTGTATATCGCTGAATGTATATTTCTTATATCCTATTTTTTTTTTGGTGTCTCCAACCACTGTAATATGCAAATCCTCAATAAAAATATTAAAATAAAAAAAAATAAAAAAAATTATATTCTCTATCTGAATCATGAAAGAAAAATTTTGGGTTAAAGTAGCTTCCCACTGAAGTCACAAAAAAAAAAAAAAAAAAAGTAGATTTATTGCACAACCACATACAACAAACCTATTTTGCAGGGATCGTACGCTTGTTGAATACTTAAATATTTTAGAATATGAAGTTTAATTACGTGCAGTAAATAAGGTAGTAGTTGTGTTTTATTTTATTAGAATCAGTGGGGGCATTTTGGTTACTGATGCTTTGAGGGTTCTTTAATGTCCCAGCAACTAAAGGCATTCCTTAAAGAAACACTTTTCCGGATTTGGACCACATTGGATCATAGTACTTGGAGTTTCAGGGAGATTGCATTCCATTTGCTGGCATCAGGGAGCCGCTATTACAATCAGGGAGACTCCCTAAACTTCAGGGAGAGTTGGGATGTCTGCAGTAAGCACACAGTTACTGATTATTATTATTATTATTATTATTAGTAAAGCGCCGACAGATTCTGCAGCGCTGTCCATGGGTACAAGGATAACAGTACAATGGAGAAACAATACAATAACAGACAAATACAGGGGAAATTGAGGGCACTATTCCCGTGGGAACTTACAATCTAGATGGGTAGGAGGATGGGAAACAGGAGGTGGGGACTGCAGAGGTGAGAATGATAATCACTGCTGAGACTAGGGTTGCCACCTCAGCCATGTTTTCCTGGACACTTATGAGTTACACATGCTGCAGGGTGTGCAGGGAGGAACATGTATTGTTTTTCTGCACAGCACTATTCATATTCCTCCCTGCACACCCTGCAGCATGTGTAACTTATAAGTGTTATGTATTTTAAGGGACAGGTGGCAACCCTAGCTGAGACCTATAAGACATATATATGTAACAGGGTTAGATTAGTAATGTCTGCAGTGAGCACTTAGTTACTGCTAATCACTGCTGAGACCTAAGACATATATGTAACAGGGTTAGATTAGTAATGTCTGCAGTGACTGTGAGCACTTAGTTACTGATAATCACTAATAAGACCTATAAGACATATATATGTAACAGGGTTAGATTAGTAATGTCTGCAGTGACTGTGAGCACTTAGTTACCGATAATCACTGCCGAGACCTTCAAGACATATATATGTAACTTGGTTAGATTAGTAATGTCTGCAGAGAGCACACAGTTACCTGCTAATCACTAATGAGACCTATAAGACATATATATGTAACAGGGTTAGATTAGTAATGTCTGCAGTGAACACATAGTTACTGATAATCACTAATGAGACCTATAAGACATATATATGTAACAGGGTTAGATTAGTAATGTCTGCAGTGAGCACATAGTTACTGCTAATCACTGCTGAGACCTTCAAGACATATATATGTAACTTGGTTAGATTAGTAATGTCTGTAGAGAGCACACAGTTACCTGCTAATCACTAATGAGACCTATAAGACATATATGTAACAGGGTTAGATTAGTAATGTCTGCAGTGAACACATAGTTACTGATAATCACTAATGAGACCTATAAGACATATATATGTAACAGGGTTAGATTAGTAATGTCTGCAGTGAGCACATAGTTACTGATAATCACTAATGAGACCTATAAGACATATATATGTAACAGAGTTAGATTAGTAATGTCTGCAGTGAACACATAGTTACTGATAATCACTAATGAGACCTATAAGACATATATATGTAACAGAGTTAGATTAGATTTTGATAGAAAGGATAAAAAGGGAAGAATAAGAAAGAAGGGATGAGAAAAAAAAAAGAAAAAAAAAGGGAGGACGACTGATCTAGGTCATAACAGACCCGATCTTCAGTGTAGTCTTAATATCCAAAAAGAGGGGATCAGTTTCCACATGTGGTTCCAATTACGTTCATTGGTTCTGGATCCAGTCAACCCAGATCTCCCAGTAATCGTCTATGCGGTCTAGAGAGCTATACACAAATTTTTCCATTTTTACTAAAACGTGTACAACCTCGCAGACATCCGCCAACGAGGGTGGATCAGTCTGCTTCCATGCTCTAGCGATACACAGCTTGGTGGCAGAGACGATATATATTAACAATTGTTTGGAGTGTTCCGGTAGCCCGACATCAAAAACATGGAAGATAATGCATTGGGGGGTTAGTATCACGTCTTAATTTATTGAGTTCAGCAGAATCTCAACATCTCTCCAAAGAGGTTAATTTTGGGCATGCCCACCATATGTGAAGGTCAGAGCCCTCCCCCCCGCACTGTCGCCAGCATAATGAAGGTAACCCCTTAAACATCTTGGACAATCTAGCAGGGACCCTGTACCATTTCAGCAATATTTTAATATAACCTTCAAAAACTGTCACACAATGAATCGTCTTCTTCGTAAGAGTCACTGCTTTGCCAATATCCAATTCTGTAAGTGTTAAATTTAAATCTCTACACCAGGATTTAATCTGCCAGGGAAGTCCCTGAGAGTGATCTTTAAGGAGAGCCCCGTAATGAAACGTGAGGGGCCTGTAAGTCCCCAAGCCCCCTCGCCATCTCTCCTCGCACTTAGAGTATTGTCTGAAATTCTGTTTTGGGAAGTCCCATGATTTTATCAGGCTTAATAGCCTGTAGCTTTCGCATCTAACTGACAACGGAGGATCACTGATTGAGTCAGTAATCTGTGAAACAGACATCAGTTTGCAAATTAAGTAGAAATGTTCAGCTAACGTAATTTGTTTAGCAGCCCAAAACTCTATATGTATATTGGGTAAGTCCCATGTCAAGCCTCTCAATTGGTGTATAGGGGAGGGATGCAGGGCAATCTCTGGATGATGTTGAAGGCCATGAACTAATGATTTGTTTGACTATAGGGTTTTCAATATATTTAGTCAGGGATTTATAACTTGGAGCCCAAATGGTATCCGATAGATTCAAACCTCTCGGTATTGACAATTCTTCTAAGCCATACCAACCAGGTTGTTCTTCACATGGGCCCCAGGCCGTTATGTGAGATAGTCGCGTTGCCTCGTAATATAAAAATATATTAGGGAAAGATACACCGCCCCTAGCATATTCTCTCTGCATGATTTTATGACCAATCCTAGGAGACAATCTTATAATATTTAATATCCCATTAAAAAGGGACATTTACCCCTGTCAGATTATTACTTTATCGGCTTAGGGTCAGCAGAGTATATAAGGCACTTTTAAAATCAAGGCAACATGGCAGCAAAGGGTATTTTTTGAATAGACTCAGCTGTTGTGATTAAGCTTATGTAGGGCGTAGGGCAGAATACATACATAAAGAAATATATATCTAAAGCAAGAAATCCTCTCATTGCACAGAATTACATTAAAACACTTTTCTGTAATATTCTGCTTGTCCCACACTCCCTAACAAGGCGAATTATGTGTCCTGCAAATGTGCTAGTTGGTCTCTCTAGGGATCGTGTGACAAGAGACAAACACAGCAGGTGGTTTTGCGCAGTCACATTAGACATACATTACCGGCAGTATATGATCACATTAGACATACATTACTAGCAGTATATGATCACATTAGACATACATTACTAGCAGTATATGATCACATTAGACATACATTACTAGCAGTATATGATCACATTAGACATACATTACCAGCAGTATATGATCACATTAGACATACATTACCGGCAGTATATGATCACATTAGACATACATTACCGGCAGTATATGATCACATTAGACATACATTACTAGCAGTATATGATCACATTAGACATACATTACCGGCAGTATATGATCACATTAGACATACATTACCGGCAGTATATGATCACATTAGACATACATTACTAGCAGTATATGATCACATTAGACATACATTACTAGCAGTATATGATCACATTAGACATGATCTCATTAGACATACATTACCGGCAGTATATGATCACATTAGACATACATTAACGGCAGTATATGATCACATTAGACATACATTAACGGCAGTATATGATCACATTAGACATACATTACTAGCAGTATATGATCACATTAGACATACATTACTAGCAGTATATGATCACATTAGACATGATCTCATTAGACATACATTACCGGCAGTATATGATCACATTAGACATACATTACTAGCAGTATATGATCACATTAGACATGATCTCATTAGACATACATTACTAGCAGTATATGATCACATTAGACATACATTACTGGCAGTATATGATCACATTAGACATACATTACTGGCAGTATATGATCACATTAGACATACATTACTGGCAGTAAATGATCACATTAGACATACATTACTGGCAGTATATGATCACATTAGACATACATTACTGGCAGTATATGATCACATTAGACATACATTACTGGCAGTATATGATCACATTAGACATGATCTCATTAGACATACATTACTAGCAGTATATGATCACATTAGACATGATCTCATTAGACATACATTACTGGCAGTATATGATCACATTAGACATACATTACTAGCAGTATATGATCACATTAGACATACATTACTGGCAGTATATGATCACATTAGACATACATTACTGGCAGTATATGATCACATTAGACATACATTACTGGCAGTATATCACATTAGACATACATTACTAGCAGTATATGATCACATTAGACATACATTACTAGCAGTATATGATCACAATATGTGATGCCACAAACAAATCCTCACTAGGCCTGATCTCACACTAGTGTGCTGCTTTACATAAGTCTGTACGCGGGTTCTCATGTAATAACTCAGTTAGTAAAGTCTTACTGCAAACAGGATCCATTCCAGAGGGTCAGAACAAAGGTTTCACTCCTGCTCAGTCAGACGTCAGCCCTGTGTGTGTGTGTGACTGTGTGAGGCTGCACGCACCAGGCCGAGAGCATTGTGCTCTACACAGCCCCTCCCCTGTAGTGAGAGGGAGGGACCATCTGCAGTGACAACAAGGAACAACACCAGCCCTGTATACAAGAGCAGCAGTGACACCAGCCCTGTATACAGTAACCGCAGTGACACCAGCCCTGTATACAGTAACAGCAGTGACACCAGCCCTGTATACAGTAACAGCAGTGACACCAGCCCTGCATATAGTAACAGCAGAGACACCAGCCCTGTATACAAGAGCAGCAGTGACACCAGCCCTGTGTATAGTAACAGCAGAGACACCAGCCCTGTATACAGTAACAGCAGTGGCACCAGCCCTGTATACAGTAACAGCAGTGACACCAGCCCTGTACAGTGTATATAGTAACAGCAGTGACCCCAGCCCTGTATACACGAACAGCAGTGAAACCAGCCCTGTACAGTGTATATAGTAACAGCAGTGACCCCAGCCCTGTATACACGAACAGCAGTGAAACCAGCCCTGTACAGTGTATATAGTAACAGCAGTGACCCCAGCCCTGTATACAGTAACAGCAGTGAAACCAGCCCTGTACAGTGTATATAGTAACAGCAGTGACCCCAGCCCTGTATACAGTAACAGCAGTGAAACCAGCCCTGTACAGTGTATATAGTAACAGCAGTGACCCCAGCCCTGTATACAGTAACAGCAGTGAAACCAGCCCTGTACAGTGTATATAGTAACAGCAGTGACCCCAGCCCTGTATACAGTAACAGCAGTGAAACCAGCCCTGTACAGTGTATATAGTAACAGCAGTGACCCCAGCCCTGTATACAGTAACAGCAGTGAAACCAGCCCTGTATACAGTGTATATAGTAACAGCAGTGACCCCAGCCCTGTATACAGTAACAGCAGTGAAACCAGCCCTGTACAGTATATATATTAAGAGCAGTGACCTCAGCCCTGTATACAGTAACAGCAGTGAAACCAGCCCTGTACAGTGTATATAGTAACAGCAGTGACCCCAGCCCTGTATACAGTAACAGCAGTGACACCAGCCCTGTATACAGTAACAGCAGTGACACCAGCCCTGTATACACGAACAGCGGTGACACCAGCCCTGTATACAGTAATAGCAGTGACACCAGCCCTGTACAGTATATATATTAAGAGCAGTGTCCTCAGCCCTGTATACAGTAACAGCAGTGAAACCAGCCCTGTACAGTGTATATAGTAACAGCAGTGACCCCAGCCCTGTATACAGTAACAGCAGTGACCCCAGCCCTGTATACAGTAACAGCAGTGACACCAGCCCTGTATACACGAACAGCGGTGACACCAGCCCTGTATACAGTAATAGCAGTGACACCAGCCCTGTATACAGTAACAGCAGTGACACCAGCCCTGTATACACGAACAGCAGTGACACCAGCCCTGTATACACGAACAGCAGTGACACCAGCCCTGTATACACGAACAGCAGTGACACCAGCCCTGTATACACGAACAGCAGTGACACCAGCCCTGTATACACGAACAGCAGTGACACCAGCCCTGTATACACGAGCAGCAGTGACACCAGCCCTGTATACACGAGCAGCAGTGACACCAGCCCTGTATACATGAGCAGCAGTGACACCAGCCCTGTATACATGAGCAGCAGTGACACCAGCCCTGTATACATGAGCAGCAGTGACACCAGCCCTGTATACAGTAACAGCAGTGACACCAGCCCTGTATACAGTAACAGCAGTGACACCAGCCCTGTATACAGTAACAGCACACTATGGTTAGTAACATCACACTATAACACTGTCACACACACTATGGTTAGTAACATCACACACACTATGGTTAGTAACATCACACACACTATGGTTAGTAACATCACACACACTATGGTTAGTAACATCACACACACTATGGTTAGTAACATCACACTATAACACTGTCACACACTATGGTTAGTAACATCACACTATAACACTGTCACACACACTATGGTTAGTAACATCACACACACTATGGTTAGTAACATCACACACACTATGGTTAGTAACATCACACACACTATGGTTAGTAACATCACACTATAACACTGTCACACACACACTATGGCTAGTAACATCACAATATAACACTGTCACACACACACTATGGTTAGTAACATCACACTATAACACTGTCACACACACTATGGTTAGTAACATCACACACACTATGGTTAGTAACATCACACTATAACACTGTCACACACACACACTATGGCTAGTAACATCACAATATAACACTGTCACACACACACTATGGTTAGTAACATCATACTATAACACTGTCACACACACTATGGCTAGTAACATCACACTATAACACTGTCACAAACACACTATGGTTAGTAACATCACACTATAACACTGTCACACACTCACTATGGTTAGTAACATCACACTATAACACTGTCACACACACTATGGTTAGTAACATCACACTATAACACTGTCACACACACTATGGTTAGTAACATCACACTATAACACTGTCACACACACACTATGGTTAGTAACATCACACTATAACACTGTCACACACACACTATGGTTAGTAACATCACACTATAACACTGTCACACACACACACACTATGGTTAGTAACATCACACTATAACACTGTCACACACACACACTATGGTTAGTAACATCACACTATAACACTGTCACACACACACACACTATGGTTAGTAACATCACACTATAACACTGTCACACACACAATGGTTAGTAACATCACACTATAACACTGTCACACACACACTATGGTTAATAACAGCACACTATAACACTGTCACACACACACTATGGTTAGTAACATCACACTATAACACTGTCACACACACTATGGTTAGTAACAGCACACTATAACACTGTCACACACACACTATGGTTAGTAACATCACACTATAACACTGTCACACACACACTATGGTTAGTAACATCACACTATAACACTGTCACACACACACTATGGTTAGTAACATCACACTATAACACTGTCACACACACACTATGGTTAGTAACATCACACTATAACACTGTCACACACACTATGGTTAGTAACAGCACACTATAACACTGTCACACACACACACACACTATGGTTAGTAACAGCACACTATAACACTGTCACACACACTATGGTTAGTAACATCACAATATAACACTGTCACACACACAGTATGGTTAGTAACATCACACTATAACACTGTCACACACACACACTATGGTTAGTAACAGCACACTAACACTGTCACACACACACTATGGTTAGTAACAGCACACTATAAAACTCACACACACACACACTATGGTTAGTAACATCACACTATAACACTGTCACACTCACACTATGGTTAGTAACAGCACACTATAATACTGTCACACACACACTATGGTTAGTAACAGCACATTATAACACTGTCAAACACACACTATGGTTAGTAACATCACACTATAACACTGTCACACTCACACTATTGTTAGTAACATCACACTATAACACTGTCACACACACACACTATGGTTAGTAACAGCACACTATAACACTGTCACACACACACTATGGTTAGTAACATCACACTATAACACTGTCACACACACACTATGGTTAGTAACAGCACACTATAATACAGTCACACACACACTATGGTTAGTAACAGCACACTATAACACACACACACTATGGTTAGTAACATCACACTATAACACTGTCACACACACACTATGGTTAGTAACATCACACTATAACACTGTCACACTCACACTATGGTTAGTAACATCACACTATAACACTGTCACACACACACACTATGGTTAGTAACATCACACTATAATACTGTCACACACACTATGGTTAGTAACATCACACTATAACACTGTCACACACACACTATGGTTAATAACATCACACTATAACACTGTCGCACACACACACACACACACTATGGTTAGTAACAGCACACTATAACACTGTCACACACACACACACACTATGGTTAGTAACATCACACTATAACACTCACACACACACTATAGTTAGTAACATCACACTATAACACTGTCACACTCACACTATGGTTAGTAACATCACACTATAACACTGTCACACTCACACTATTGTTAGTAACATCACACTATAACACTGTCACACACACACACTATGGTTAGTAACATCACACTATAACACTGTCACACACACTATGGTTAGTAACATCACACTATAACACTCACACACACACACTATAGTTAGTAACATCACACTATAACACTGTCACACTCACACTATGGTTAGTAACATCACACTATAACACTGTCACACTCACACTATGGTTAGTAACATCACACTATAACACTGTCACACTCCCACTATGGTTAGTAACATCACACACACTATGGTTAGTAACAGCACACTACAGGGAGTGCAGAATTATTAGGCAAGTTGTATTTTTGAGGATTCATTTTATTATTGAACAACAACCATGTTCTCAATGAACCCAAAAAACTCATTAATATCAAAGCTGAATAGTTTTGGAAGTAGTTTTTAGTTATAGCTATTTTAGGGGGATATCTGTGTGTGCAGGTGACTATTACTGTGCATAATTATTAGGCAACTTAACAAAAAACAAATATATACCCATTTCAATTATTTATTTTTACCAGTGAAACCAATATAACATCTCAACATTCACAAATATACATTTCTGACATTCAAAAACAAAACAAAAACAAATCAGTGACCAATATAGCCACCTTTCTTTGCAAGGACACTCAAAAGCCTGCCATCCATGGATTCTGTCAGTGTTTTGATCTCTTCACCATCAACATTGCGTGCAGCAGCAACCACAGCCTCCCAGACACTGGTTCAGAGAGGTGTACTGTTTTCCCTCCTTGTAAATATCACATTTGATGATGGACCACAGGTTCTCAATGGGGTTCAGATCAGGTGAACAAGGAGGCCATGTCATTAGATTTTCTTCTTTTATACCCTTTCTTGCCAGCCAGGTTGTGGAGTACTTGGACGCGTGTGATGGAGCATTGTCCTGCATGAAAATCATGTTTTTCTTGAAGGATGCAGACTTCTTCCTGTACCACTGCTTGAAGAAGGTGTCTTCCAGAAACTGGCAGTAGGACTGGGAGTTGAGCTTCACTCCATCCTCAACCCGAAAAGGCCCCACAAGCTCATCTTTGATGATACCAGCCCAAACCAGTACTCCACCTCCACCTTGCTGGCGTCTAAGTCGGACTGGAGCTCTCTGCCCTTTACCAATCCAGCCACGGGCCCATCCATCTGGCCCATCAAGACTCACTCTCATTTCATCAGTCCATAAAACCTTAGAAAAATCAGTCTTGAGATATTTCTTGGCCCAGTCTTGACGTTTCAGCTTGTGTGTCTTGTTCAGTGGTGGTCGTCTTTCAGCCTTTCTTACCTTGGCCATGTCTCTGAGTATTGCACACCTTGTGCTTTTGGGCACTCCAGTGATGTTGCAGCTCTGAAATATGGCCAAACTGGTGGCAAGTGGCATCTTGGCAGCTGCACGCTTGACTTTTCTCAGTTCATGGGCAGTTATTTTGCGCCTTGGTTTTTCCACACGCTTCCTGCGACCCTGTTGACTATTTTGAATGAAACGCTTGATTGTTCGATGATCACGCTTCAGAAGCTGTGCAATTTTAAGAGTGCTGCATCCCTCTGCAAGATATCTCACTATTTCTGACTTTTCTGAGCCTGTCAAGTCCTTCTTTTAACCCATTTTGCAAAAGGAAAGGAAGTTGCCTAATAATTATGCACACCTGATATAGGGTGTTGATGTCATTAGACCACACCCCTTCTCATTACAGAGATGCACATCACCTAATATGCTTAATTGGTAGTAGGCTTTCGAGCCTATACAGCTTGGAGTAAGACAACATGCATAAAGAGGATGATGTGGTCAAAATACTAATTTGCCTAATAATTCTGCACTCCCTGTATAATACTGTCACACACACACTATGGTTAGTAACATCACACTATAACACTGTCACACACACACTATGGTTAGTAACATCACACTATAACACTGTCACACTATGGTTAGTAACATCACACTCACACTATGGTTAGTAACATCACACTATAACACTGTCACACACACACTATGGTTAGTAACAGCACACTATAATACAGTCACACACACACTATGGTTAGTAACAGCACACTATAACACTGTCACACACACACACTATGGTTAGTAACATCACACTATAACACTGTCACACACACACACTATGGTTAGTAACATCACACTATAACACTGTCACACTCACACTATGGTTAGTAACATCACACTATAACACTGTCACACTCACACTATGGTTAATAACATCACACTCACACTATGGTTAGTAACATCACACTATAACACTGTCACACACACACTATGGTTAGTAACATCACACTATAACACTGTCACACTCACACTATGGTTAGTAACATCACACTATAACACTGTCACACACACACTATGGTTAGTAACATCACACTATAACACTGTCACACTCACACTATGGTTAATAACATCGCACTCACACTATGGTTAGTAACATCACACTATAACACTGTCACACACACACACTATGGTTAGTAACAGCACACTATAACACTGTCACACTCACACTATGGTTAGTAACATCACACTATAACACTGTCACACACACACTATGGTTAGTAACATCACACTATAACACTGTCACACTCACACTATGGTAATAACATCGCACTCACACTATGGTTAGTAACATCACACTCACACTATGGTTAGTAACATCACACTCACACTATGGTTAGTAACATCACACTCACACTATGGTTAGTAACATCACACTCACACTATGGTTAGTAACATCACACTATAACACTGTCACACACACACTATGGTTAGTAACAGCAATCTATAATACAGTCACACACACACTATGGTTAGTAACATCACACTATAACACTGTCACACACACACACTATGGTTAGTAACATCACACTATAACACTGTCACACACACACACTATGGTTAGTAACATCACACTATAACACTGTCACACACACACACTATGGTTAGTAACATCACACTATAACACTGTCACACACACACACTATGGTTAGTAACATCACACTATAACACTGTCACACTCACACTATGGTTAGTAACATCACACTCACACTATGGTTAGTAACATCACACTATAACACTGTCACACACACTATGGTTAGTAACAGCACACTATAATACAGTCACACACACACACACACACACACTATGGTTAGTAACAGCACACTATAACACTGTCACACACACACTATCACACTGTCACACACTATGGTTAGCAACATCACACTATAACACTGTCACACACACACACTATGGTTAGTAACATCACACTATAACACTGTCACACACACACTATGTTTAGTGACATCACACTATAACACTGTCACACTCACACTATAACACTGTCACACTCACACTATGGTTAGTAACAGCACACTATAACACTCACACACACACTATGGTTAGTGACATCACACTATAACACTGTCACACACACACTATGGTTAGTAACATCACACTATAACACTGTCACACACACACTATGGTTAGTAACATCACACTATAACACTGTCACACTCACACTATAACACTGTCACACTCACACTATAACACTGTCACACTCACACTATGGTTAGTAACATCACACTATAACACTGTCACACACACTATGGTTAGTAACAGCACACTATAACACTGTCTCACACACACACTATGGTTAGTAACATCACACTATAACACTGTCACACACACACTATGGTTAGTAACATCACACTATAACACTGTCACACACACACTATGGTTAGTAACATCACACTATAACACTGTCACACACACTATGGTTAGTAATATCACACTATAACACTGTCACACACACACTATGGTTAGTAACGTCACACTATAACACTGTCACACACTGTAATGAGTAGATATTATGGATCTCAGCTGCAGATTTCCCGAATAATAGTTTGTTTGTATCACTACTTATAGGATATACACAATATTCTAAGTGAATATCAGGTTAATAGTGAAATTAAGTTATTAAATGATATTAAATTGTAGAATTTACAATAAAATGTGATATCACACTATAACACTGTCACACACACACTATGGTTAGTAACGTCACACACACACTATGTTTAGTAACATCACACTATAACACTGTCACACACACACTATGGTTAGTAACGTCACACTATAACACTGTCACACACACACTATGGTTAGTAACGTCACACTATAACACTGTCACACACACAGTATGGTTAGTAACGTCACACTATAACACTGTCACACACACAGTATGGTTAGTAACATCACACTATAACACTGTCACACACACTATGGTTAGTAATATCACACTATAACACTGTCACACACACACTATGGTTAGTAACGTCACACTATAACACTGTCACACACACACTATGGTTAGTAACGTCACACTATAACACTGTCACACACACACTATGGTTAGTAACGTCACACTATAACACTGTCACACACACAGTATGGTTAGTAACATCACACTATAACATTGTCACACACTCACTATGGTTAGTAACATCACACTATAACACTGTCACACACACACTATGGTTAGTAACATCACACTATAACATTGTCACACACTCACTATGGTTAGTAACGTCACACTATAACACTGTCACACACTCACTATGGTTAGTAACATCACACTATAACACTGTCACACACACACACACACTATGGTTAGTAACATCACACTATAACACTGTCACACACACAGTATGGTTAGTAACATCACACTATAACACTGTCACACACACACACACTATGGTTAGTAACATCACACTATAACACTGTCACACACACACACTATAGTTAGTAACATCACACTATAACACTGTCACACACACACTATGGTTAGTAATATCACACTATAACACTGTCACACACACACTATGGTTAGTAACATCACACTATAACACTGTCACACACACACTATGGTTAGTAATATCACACTATAACACTGTCACACACACACTATGGTTAGTAACATCACACTATAACACTCTCACACTCACACACTATGGTTAGTAACATAACACTATAACACTGTCACACACTCACTATGGTTAGTAACATCAAACTATAACACTGTCACACTCACACTATGGTTAGTAACATCACACTATAACACTGTCACACACACACTATGGTTAGTAACATCACACTATAACACTGTCACACACACACTATGGTTAGTAACATCACACTATAACACTCTCACACTCACACACTATGGTTAGTAACATAACACTGTAACACTGTCACACACACAGTATGGTTAGTAACATCACACTATAACACTGTCACACACACACACTATGGTTAGTAATATCACACTATAACACTGTCACACACACACTATGGTTAGTAACATCACACTATAACACTGTCACACACACACTATGGTTAGTAATATCACACTATAACACTGTCACACACACACTATGGTTAGTAATATCACACTATAACACTGTCACACACACACTATGGTTAGTAACATCACACTATAACACTGTCACACACACACTATGGTTAGTAATATCACACTATAACACTGTCACACACACACACTATGGTTAGTAATATCACACTATAACACTGTCACACACACACTATGGTTAGTAACATCACACTATAACACTGTCACACACACACACTATGGTTAGTAACATCACACTATAACACTGTCACACACACACTATGGTTAGTAACATCACACTATAACACTGTCACACACACACACTATGGTTAGTAACATCACACTATAACACTGTCACACACTATGGTTAGTAACATCACACTATAACACTGTCACACACACACTATGGTTAGTAACAGCACACTATAACACTGTCACACACTGTAATGAATAGATATTATGGATCTCAGCTGCAGATTTCCCGAATAATAGTTTGTTTGTATCACTAAATATAGGATATACACTATATTCTAAGTGAATATCAGGTTAATAGTGAAATTAAGTTATTAAATGGCAGTAAACTGTAGAATTTACAATAAAATGTGTTGCAGAGATAATTATAAGTAAATTTCACTGCAATCTCTCTCATCAGACTGTAGTATCGTTATACACCTGTTGTAATTAAGGTAAATGCTCTCTTTGTCAAATCAGAAGTTGCACACACAATGTTTTAGAAAGTACCTTAAGATCACTTTGGAGATCAGAACAAGTTGAGAGACTTCTGTCCGACTGATCTGCAAAACAGAATGAAAGCGTTGTGGTAATTAACGTAGTAGATTGGGGCTGGAAAGATTTACTGGCATGGGGAGATGAGGCCCCGGAGCAATGCCTATGTGAGGAGGGGCTAATGACCTCACACTAGGCATTAGGGGCGTGGTCACGTGAGCCGTCGCTCACTTGTCTGTTAGCCGAGCAGGAGTGAAGACCTGCGAAGAGAAGCGGTTATTTTCTACTCACCATGTCGGAGCTGCAGAAGATCCTGTCGACGGTCCAGGAGCTGTTGTCATCGAAGGGCGAAGACTGGGTCCGAAAGCGGTTAGCGATCGGAGAGGATTCAGGAACCGGAGGAGTCGTCACGGCGGGCGGTGAGCCATCCAGGCCGACGCGGAGATCCCGTCCGCCAGAAAGGCTGAGTCCATCGACCGGAAGACGTCAGGAGTCCGGGAGCCGTAGAGGAAAAGCGGTGAGAGCTGCAGCGGGTCAGCGGTCGTCATCGGTGAGAAGGAGAGGAGCTGCAAGAAATCGGTCAGGACCGGGAGACACCAGCAGAACGGACGCAACACGGTTTCTCCAGGGAGAAGCTGCACCAGGTACTTCTTCTTCTTTTTCAGGAGCTGTTTTCGTCCGTTGGGATGAAGAGATGTCGGAAGAAGCGGAGATGGCGGCTGGTGAGGAAGAATCTTGTGAGGCGGCGAACGTAAGTATTTTGGCGCCAAATCAGGGGACAACGGCTACAGGCCCAAAAAACCAGGAGAAATGTACGGCCTTTAGGCCTGGGGGTATCATTAATAAAGATAATGTTGGGCAGCATGTGGGCTATCAATTATTACAGCATCAGGACACGAACACGGCATTGAGGCCTTTAATCAGTGAAGGCCCAAATAACATTGGGCAAGTAGAAATTGGCACAGCAATTAGGCCTGAGGTAAATATAGGCCGGGATAACACAGCAAAGATGGTATATGAGGAAGTTTTAAGAGTCAGGGGCCAGGATCAGTTTACGGCTAACGAGCCTTTTCTAATGCAGCAGCAATATTGTGAGGAGCATTTCAGTCAGGTAGGCAGGCATTGTAAAACGGCTAGTGAGCCTAGAACAGCAACTGCAGACTCTTCAAACAAGTTTAGCTCAAGGAATACTACATTGAATAAGCCAGTTACTGTAGGAGCTTCCGCCCCAACAGGTAGAAAGGCTTTGGAAAAAAGAAAGCATTGTTTTACAGGTCCGGGAGGAAAAAATGCTGAGAGGGATGTTAGGCCAGAGAGTTTTAGAAATTGGGAGAATGCCAGTTTAGATGATAGTGCTAGAGAGATGTTTTTAAAGGAACATAATGTTAGTGATAGAACAAGTAGGATTGTAAATAAGGAGGCTAATTCTAGGCAGGTTAACGTTTCCTTTTCTTCAGATTCTATTCATCCTGAGTTTATAACACCTGGCCGGAGCTGTGATACGTTTCCTTCGAAGATACAGGAGGAAGCAGACTCTTTATGGATCGATGAACAGTACAGTGATTTCGGGGAGGAGGAAGAGCAATCAGCTTTACCAGGACCGGCAGCGTCTGAGCAGGTAAACAGTTTAGATATTGTATCACAGTTAATTAGAGCTTTAGTTCCAGGTAATGTTAATTCTGAAGGTAATAGGGCTAGTAATTCAGCGAGGGTTAACACTATGGTTAGTAATGATAGTGATAGGGGTGGTAGTATTTTTGATAGAAGGTTAGCTAACAGGGAATACGCATCCTCTCAGCCTCAGGTAGTCCACAGTGAAAGAAAGAGACAGGAGAAAAGTTCCAGGAGTTCAGTTTCACGGCGACGGGAGAGATCCCGTTCGCCTATTACGTCCAGACAAAACAAAGATTTAGGCGATTCTTCTCTTTGGGGATCATTGGATAAACAGTCAAGGGAAAGAGGGAGACCCAGAAGGTCTAGGACTCCGGTTAGAAGGAGAGAAAATGAAAGAGATAAACAGAGAAAAGGTAGTGAATCAACATGCCAGGAAGCAAGGAGGGAGACGGTCATTACAAGGGAGAATCCTGTAATGTCCAATGATGCAGGTGAGAGTTCAAGTGTTAATGTGAATGCTTCGAATGCTTCTGAGGTAAGGTGTGAGTTGATGTTGAAAGGATTGAAAGATTTAATAGCTAGATTGGAAGGTTGTGGTCCGGTGAGTGCTGAGGGCACTCCAGGCCCGGTTGGTGTTTGGGTTCAGCAAATTGCGCCCTCAGGAGGTGGTCCTCCGGAGCAGGCACCCTCGGTAATTTTAAGTAGTGCAAGTATGGTAGGGCTTCCTAAGGTATCTGATCAGGCTTTGAGACGCCCTTGCTTATGTTCGGTTGGGCCTTTGGGTATTCATTTATCTTTAGAGATAAAAGAAAAGATTTGGCGTAGAGAGTTTATTGAAATTTTCTCATTGCTTCCGGTGGATCAAGTTTTTGACATCAAGGATGATGTAAGGGGTGAGTCTTCTAAAAAAGAAGATGACGAGCGTAAAAAGAAATTTAGAAAATTGCCAAAAACTTTATCTAATTGGTCAACTGCCTTTTGCATTTTTGCAAGTGTAGTTGGTGAAAAGAACCCTGAGCTTTTCTCTTCCCTATTTTGTTACCTCAATGAAATAGCTAGTGCTTGTCGCACGTATGGCGGTCTTGCGTGGTGGAAGTATGACGAACAGTTTCGTCAACGTCTTGCAGTTCGTCCTGAAATGAGATGGGACGATAGGGACATGGGGATATGGTTGGAGCTTATGACTCCGCTAAGGTCTCAGTCCTTTCGTGTTACGGGAGGAGGAAGTAATGCTTCCTCAGCATCATCATCAGCAGTGGCCCTCAGAAAAGGGCTTTGCTTCCAATTCAATGAAGGAACATGTAAATTTGGAACAGCTTGTAAATACAAGCATGAGTGCTCCTTTTGTGGAGGAGTCCATTCTAGCGCAAAATGCTTTAAAAAAGGTAAATCCCTCTCAAAAGGAGAAAGTACTATTCAAAGCCAGGACGCCAGTGAAGGTCGAAAGGATGGCGCCGTGGTTAGAATTGTACGGTAAGAAAAAAGCTAAAAGATCAGATGCGAACACTCTATTGGGGGGGTTTTCAGTTGGGTTTTATATCCCCTTTTTTGAAGGGATTGAATCGGTTTTTGCAGGTAACTTAAAGTCAGCATCGGATTTGCCGGAAGTAGTGATGGCTAAGATTCAGAAAGAAATTTCTCTGGGTAGGATGGCCGGTCCCTTTAGGACCCCTCCTTTTAAGAATTTGCGTGTCTCTCCCTTAGGAGTGGTTCCCAAAAAAATGCCGAATCAATTCAGATTGATTCATCATTTGTCTTTCCCGAAAGGTTTTTCAGTGAATGATGGGATTGATCCTGAATTATCTGCAGTCAGATACGCATCCTTTGATAAGGCTTTAGATTTGATTCGGGAGGCGGGTCCAAACGCCTTGTTGGCGAAAGTGGACATTGAATCAGCATTTAGGCTGTTACCGGTCCATCCATCTTGTCATCATCTGTTGGGCTGCTTTGTGGGTGGTTCCTATTTTGTGGATCTATGCTTGCCAATGGGCTGTTCTATTTCCTGTTCTTATTTTGAGAAATTTAGTTGTTTTCTAGAATGGGTTGTAAAGCAAATTTCTGGTTTGTCATCCGTTTCTCACTATCTGGATGATTTTTTGTTTGTGGGTCCGGAAGGAACCCAATCATGCCAATTTCTGATGGATTCTTTTATGCTGATAGCTAGGGATTTTGGGATCCCGGTTGCTGATGAAAAAACTGAGGGCCCTTCTCATGTGATAAATTTCCTGGGAATTTGTATTGACACTGTTTCTATGGAATGCAGACTTCCTAAGGACAAGATTAGTGATCTTGTGTCTTCCATTAACCTAGCTCTCGCGAGAAAGAAGCTTTCGTTGAGAGAGATTCAGTCCTTAGTGGGTAAACTGAATTTTGCATGTAAGATCATCCCAGTTGGTAGGATTTTTTGCAGAAGGTTATCTTTAGCCACTGTGGGAGTTAAAATTCCCCATTTCCGGATTCGTTTATCTTATCAGGTGAAAGAAGATTTGAGAGTTTGGAAAGCCTTTTTAAAGGAATTTAACGGCAAATCTTTAATTCAGACTATGGAAATTTTGTGTAGTGAACTTCATTTATTCACTGACGCTTCAGGGGCTCATGGTTTTGGAGCCATATTTGGAAGCAAATGGTGTGCTGGTGTGTGGCCGGAATATTGGGCTGTGGTAGGTCTAACAAAAAATTTGGTTTTTCTGGAATTATTTCCGTTAGTGGTAGCTTTAAAAATTTGGGGTTTCGAATTCGAGAACAGAAAGGTGGTATTTCATTCCGATAATATGGGGGTTGTTTTTGCAATCAATCGCCTATCATCTAGTTCGAAACCAGTGATTGGATTGCTGAGGATGTTCGTTTTTGAGTGTATGAAGCATAATGTCTTTTTTAGAGCTATTCATGTTCCTGGAAAGGAGAATGTTGGGGCTGACGCTCTTTCTCGTTTTCAGTGGCGGAGATTCCGGGAGGCTGTGCCGGAGGCGGAAGAAATCGGTTTTCCTTGCCCGGAAGAGATGTGGCATTTGAACTTCCTAGATTGCTAAGATCGGTGAGGGGAGCCTTAGCTCCTAGTACTTGGAAAGCCTACCTACCTGTCTGGTTTCAATGGTTGAACAAATTATCTGATTTTGAAGGGGAAAAAGAGGATTTCCTTTTATTAGACTGGATTGAAGAATGGAGAGTGAAGGGTACATCTAAATCGGTGGTGCAGAGGAATATGGCGGCTTTGTCTTTTTTGTTTAATTTGTTGGGTTGGGTTGATCTGTCCAAAAATTTTTCTGTGAGAATGGCTATAAGGAGTTTAATTAGGGGTAAAGTATCAGTTGATAATAGAAAACCTTTGGTCTTCGCCATTGTTGTCAAATTGGTTAAAGTGTTACCCTTTGTTTGTTTTTCCCAATTTGAAGTATTGTTATTCAGGGTGGCATTTTTGTTGGCTTTCTTTGGTGCTTTTAGGATTTCAGAGCTGGTATCTGCAAACAGGTGGAACTGCGGGGGCTTGTGCTATAGGGATGTAGTTTTGAACCCGCATGAAGTTTTAATTTGGCTAAAGAAGTCTAAAACAGATCAAATAGGTAAGGGTTGCTGGGTTTGTTTGAAAGAGATTGGGGGATTGTGCTGCCCAGTTACGGCAGTTAGGGAATTTTTTAAAGTTAGAAGAGTTGTTGATGGCATTCCTTTATTGGTGCACGAGGACGGCACATTTTTATCCTGTTTTCAATTTGAAGCAGTATTGAAAAAGGGGTTAGAAAGGATAGGTTTGAATAGTAGTGAATTTGGTTGCCACTCATTTAGAATTGGGGCAGCGACGGAAGCTAGTATTTCTGGTTTGAATGTCAGTTCAGTTAAGAAGATTGGGAGATGGAAGTCTGAATGTTTCAGGTTATATGTGAGACCGGAGCTTGTTAATAAGTTATAGCTTTAGTTTTTTATTCCAGCAGGTCCCATTCATTGTTGGATCGTGGGACATTCCTACATATACTGGGCGAGAAAAGAGGCTGCATTAAGAGATGCAGGGCTGCAGCTTAGCTGTTCATCTGAAAAAGTATTGATTAAGTGGTTTGGGATTAGGGGTATGAAGTGGGACCAGTTATTATTTAAAGTGATTAGTTGGGCTAGATTGTTTCACCCACCTGAGATTTTAATTATTCACGTAGGGGGCAATGATTTAGGGTTTATGGCACAAAAAGACTTTATTGACATGATCAAAAGAGATATTGGTAGGTTAAAAGAATTGTTACCTGAGATAATGATCATTTGGTCCGACATTGAGTGCAGATTAGCGTGGAGATCTGCTTGGGATGTGAAAAGATTGGACTCATCCCGCAAAAAGATTAATAGAACTATCACAAGCTTTGTGGCAAAATTGGGTGGCTTCGGTTTAAGGCATGTGGAGTTTGAAGGTGAGTCTGGAAGCTGCTTCTTCTTAAAAGATGGTGTTCACCTTAACAAAATTGGCCTACATCTTTTTAATTTTAACTTGAGCGAAGGGGTTAAAAAGGCCTTAGCCCTGTGGGTTGGTGCTCGAAGGTCTTTTCGAGCAGTGGCGGGGTGCTAGCCGCTAAGTTATATTTAATTATTATGGGTACCTCCTCAGGTATGGGGAGAGGTTAAGTATGTGGGCGTGCCTGGCCGAGCGCCAGTGGAAGGCACGTAATTTTATGGAGCAAGCACCTTTTGAATGTTATTGTGGTTTAATAAAGTTTATCTATTATTTAAAATAATAAACGCGGGCTGCGGCCTTTTTCCCCCAAAGTTTTGTCTTGTGTTTTTATTTATACTAATATTGCCTAGTTGTGTGGTCAATGAGGCCCCGGAGCAATGCCTATGTGAGGAGGGGCTAATGACCTCACACTAGGCATTAGGGGCGTGGTCACGTGAGCCGTCGCTCACTTGTCTGTTAGCCGAGCAGGAGTGAAGACCTGCGAAGAGAAGCGCCCTCCCTCCCTCCCTGGATTTGGTAAGTGGTTGTCGCAGCTAAAGCGGGGTGCTAGCCGCTAAGTTATATTTAATTATTATGGGTACCTCCTCAGGTATGGGGAGAGGTTAAGTATGTGGGCGTGCCTGGCCGAGCGCCAGTGGAAGGCACGTAATTTTATGGAGCAAGCACCTTTTGAATGTTATTGTGGTTTAATAAAGTTTATCTATTATTTAAAATAATAAACGCGGGCTGCGGCCTTTTTCCCCCAAAGTTTTGTCTTGTGTTTTTATTTATACTAATATTGCCTAGTTGTGTGGTCATTCCATTGCAATACCCTGCTTGGTGACGTCAGGAACGGGGAGGAGAGAGGTCTTGCCTCTATGATAATCAAATGTCTGAAATAAACAATAGGGAAATATGTAACGGCTAAATCCGGTAAGTCCGGTTACCTTTAGTGAAAGAAGTGGTGTCTTCGGTTACTTTCCGTGAATCTGTGTAACCAGTTTGGAAGGTAAGCTGAATAGCAGCATAAGAGCAAGCTGCATCAGATATACTGTGCTGTAAGACCCAATACAAATTGCAGGTTCCGTTCAGACTGTTGTTCATAAGTTCCAAAAGATCTTGAATGAAATGTAACACTTCCAGTTAGTTTTATAATCCAATTTGGAGAGCTCAGAAGTAAAGCAGTTGCTTCTTGCCACTACAACACAATACTAAGCATCAGCTTTAGGGAGCGGGATAAATTTAAAGGAAGTGTAGGTAGGGCTGTGATGTCGGATAGGTGCTAGTAAGACTTAAAGGTACAGTAACCAGAGTAACAACAGGAATCCTGGCACACACTCACTATGGTTAGTAACATCACACTATAACACTGTCACACACACACTATGGTTAGTAACATCACACTATAACACTGTCACACACACACACTATGGTTAGTAACATCACACTATAACCCTATCACACACACACACACACACACACTATGGTTAGTAACATCACACTATAACCCTATCACACACACACACACACACTATGGTTAGTAACATCACACTATAACACTGTCACACACACACTCACTATGGTTAGTAACATCACACTATAACACTGTCACACACACACTCACTATGGTTAGTAAAATCACACTATAACACTTTCACACATTCACTATGGTTAGTAACATCACACTATAACACTGTCACACACACACACTATGGTTAGTAACATCACACTATAACACTGTCACACACACACACTATGGTTAGTAACATCACACTATAACACTGTCACACACACACTATGGTTAGTAACATCACACTATAACACTGTCACACACACACTATGGTTAGTAACATCACACTATAACACTGTCACACACTAACTATGATTAGTTACATCACACTATAACACTGTCACACACACACTATGGTTAGTAACATCACACTATAACACTGTCACACTCACAAACTATGGTTAGTAACATCACACTATAATTAAACACTCACACACTATGGTTAGTAACATCACACTATAACACTGTCACACTCACACTATGGTTAGTAACATAACACTGTAACACTGTCACACACACACTATAGTTAGTAACATCACACTATAACACTCACACAAACACTATGGTTAGTTACATCACACTATAACACTGTCACACACACACACTATGGTTAGTAACATCACACTATAACACTGTCACACACACACTATGGTTAGTAACATCACACTATAACACTGTCACACACACACTATGGTTAGTAACATCACACTAGAACACTGTCACACACACACACTATGGTTAGTAACATCACACTATAACACTGTCACACACACACACTATGGTTAGTAACATCACACTATAACACTGTCACACACACACACTATGGTTAGTAACATCACACTATAACATTGTCACACACACACTCACTATGGTTAGTAACATCACACTATTACACTGTCACACACACACACTATGGTTAGTAACATCACACTATAACACTGTCCCACACACACACTATGGTTAGTAACATCACACTATAACACTGTCACACACACTATGGTTAGTAATATCACACTATAACACTGTCACACACACACTATGGTTAGTAACGTCACACTATAACACTGTCACACACACACTATGGTTAGTAACGTCACACTATAACACTGTCACACACACACTATGGTTAGTAACGTCACACTATAACACTGTCACACACACACTATGGTTAGTAACGTCACACTATAACACTGTCACACACACACACTATGGTTAGTAACATAACACTGTCACACACACAGTATGGTTACTAACATCACACTATAACACTGTCACACACACACTATGGTTAGTTACATCACACTATAACATTGTCACACACACATTATGGTTAGTAACATCACACTATAACACTGTCACGCACACACTATGGTTAGTAAAATCACACTATAACACTGTCACAAACACTATGGTTAGTAACATCACACTATAACACTGTCACACACACTATGGTTAGTAACATTGCACTATCACACACACACTATGGTTAGTAACATGACACTATAACTGTCACACACACACTATGGTTAGTAACATCACACTATAACCCTGTCACACACACACTATGGTTAGTAACATCACAGTATAACACTCACACAAACACTATAGTTAGTAACATCACACTATAACACTTTCACACACACACTATGGTTAGTAACATTACACCTTAACACTGTCACACACACTATGGTTAGTAACATCACACTATAACACTGTCACACACACACTATGGTTAGTAACATCACACTATAACACGCACACACACTATGGTTAGTAACATCACACTATAACACAGTCACACACACACTATGGTTAGTAAGATCACACTATAACACTGTCACACACACACTAAGCACACACACTAAGGTTAGTAACATCACACTATAACCCTATCACACACACACACACTGGTTAGTAACATCACACTATAACTGTCACACACACACACTATGGTTAGTAACATCACACTATAACACTCACACAAACACTATGATTAGTAACATCACACTATAACACTGTCACACACACACACACTATGGTTAGAAACATCACACTATAACTGTCACACACTATGGTTAGTAACATCACACTATAACACTGTCACACACACACTATGGTTAGTAACGTCACACTATAACACTGTCACACACACACTATGGTTAGTAACATCACACTATAACACTGTCACACTCACAATATGGTTAGTAACATCACACTATAACACTGTCACACACGCACTATGGTTAGTAACATCAAACTATAACACTGTCACACACGCACTATGGTTAGTAACATCAAACTATAACACTGTCACACACGCACTATGGTTAGTAACATCAAACTATAACACTGTCACACACACACTATGGTTAGTAACATCACACTATAACACTGTCACACACACACTATGGTTAGTAACATCACACTATAACACTGTCACACACACACACTATGGTTAGTAACATCACACTATAACACTGTCACACACACTATGGTTAGTAACATCACACTATAACACTGTAACACACACTATGGTTAGTAACATCACACTATAACACTGTCACACACACAGTATGGTTAGTAACATCACACTATAACACTGTCACACACACACTATGGTTAGTAACATCACACTATAATACTCACACAAACACTATGATTAGTAACATCACACTATAACACTGTCACACACACACTATGGTTATTAACATCACACTATAACACTGTCACACTCACAATAGGGTTAGTAACATTACACTATAACACTGTCACACACACACTATGGTTAGTAACATCACACTATAACACTGTCACACTCACAATAGGGTTAGTAACATCAAACTATAAAACTGTCACACACACACTATGGTTAGTAACATCAAACTATAACACTGTCACACACAAACTATGGTTAGTAACATCACACTATAACACTGTCACACTCACAATATGGTTAGTAACATCACACTATAACACTGTCACACACTCACTATGGTTAGTAACATCAAACTATAACACTGTCACACACACACACTATGGTTAGTAACATCAAACTATAACACTGTCACACACACACACTATGGTTAGTAACATCACACTATAACACTGTCACACACACACTATGGTTAGTAACATCACACTATAACACTGTCACACACACACTATGGTTAGTAACATCACACTATAACACTGTCACACACACTATGGTTAGTAACATCACACTATAACACTGTAACACACACTATGGTTAGTAACATCACACTATAACACTGTCACACAGACAGTATGGTTAGTAACATCACACTATAACCCTGTCACACACACACTATGGTTAGTAACATCACACTATAACACTGTCACACACACACTATGGTTAGTAACATCACACTATAACACTGTAACACACACTATGGTTAGTAACATCACAATATAACACTGTCACACTCACACTATGGTTAGTAACATCACACTATAACACTGTCACACACACACTATGGTTAGTAACATCACAATATAACACTGTAACACACACTATGGTTAGTAACATCACAATATAACACTGTCACACACACACTATGGTTAGTAACATCATACTATAACACTGTCACACACACACTATGGTTAGTAACATCACACTATAACACTGTCACACACTCACTATGGTTAGTAACATCACACTATAACATTGTAACACACACTATGGTTAGTAACATCACACTATAACACTGTAACACACACTATGGTTAGTAACATCACACAATAACACTGTCACACTCACAATATGGTTAGTAACATAACACTATAACACTGTCACCCACACACTATGGTTAGTAACATCACAATATAACACTGTCACACACACACTATGGTTAGTAACATCACAATATAACACTGTCACACACACACTATGGTTAGTAACATCACACTATAACACTGTCACACACACACACTATGGTTAGTAACATCATACTATAACACTGTCACACTCACACTATGGTTAGTAACATCACACTATAACACTGTCACACACACACTATGGTTAGTAACATCACAATATAACACTGTCACACACACACACTATGGTTAGTAACATCACAATATAACACTGTAACACACACTATGGTTAGTAACATCACACTATAACACTGTCACACACTCACTATGGTTAGTTACATCACACTATAACACTGTCACACACACACTATGGTTAGTGACATAACACTCTAACACTGTCACACACACACACTATGGTTAGTAACATCACACTATAACACTGTCACACTCACAATATGGTTAGTAACATCACACTATAACACTGTCACACACACTATGGTTAGTGACATCACACTATAACACTGTCACACACACACTATGGTTAGTAACATAACACTATAACACTGTCACACTCACTATGGTTAGTAACATAACACTATAACACTGTCACACTCACAATATTGTTAGTAACATCACACTATAACACTGTCACACACACACTATGGTTAGTAACATCATACTATAACACTGTCACACAGACACTATGGTTAGTAACATCACACTATAACACTGTCACACACTAACTATGATTAGTTACATCACACTTTAACACTGTCACACACACACTATGGTTAGTAACATAACACTATAACACTGTCACACTCACAATATGGTTAGTAACATCACACTATAACACTGTCACACACACACTATATTTATTAACATCACACTATAACACTGTCACACACACACTGTGGTTAGTAACATCATACTATAACACTGTCACACACACACACACACTATGGTTAGTAACATCACACTATAACACTGTCACACACACACTATGGTTAGTAACATCATACTATAACACTGTCACACACACACTGATAGAGTCTTGAGAAAGGCCCTATCAGTGGGCCGAAACGCGTTGGCAATATATGGTGAGCTACATTCCTTTTATTTGTCAAGGATTTTAACAATATTATACTATGTTACTGTTCTTTGTCCACAGGTTTTGAGGACTTTCCAGTTTTATTTTTTGCATCACACTTTTCATTGATTGGATCTACAATTAAGGAACACTTTATAAATTCTTTTTGCTTCATATAATCCTATTTTTTCACATTATTGATATTCTCAATCTGTTTTTTATGTGATCACCAACACCCCCGTGTTGATACTGCAATAGTTTGTGTACACACTAGTTGTTGTTTTATTTTTTGGATTATTTATTGGATTGTTTTTATTATCATTTTTTATACATTTTTTCACTTTGTGTTTTTCACCTTCAATCTACACTTTTAATATGGATAGCAGATGAGGAGAACTGTCACAGCATCAGAACATCAATTTAAGTTGGACTGATTTCTTTTTTAATACACCTATTATTATTTTTTGATCACCTTTTATACTAGCCATTTGATTTTGCGTCTAACACTGTCAGTGCTAACACGCTTTCTATTTCAACCTGAGAATCTCACATATTTTGTTACTTGTTTTATTTGCCAAATGCATACATTTGTCATTTGTTTTAATCCCTTTTTAATGTAATCATGGATCCATGCGTATTTATGTAAAATAAATTTTAAATATCTGAACCACTATTGAATTTTAAGTATTTGAGTTTTAAGTACTGTAACTTGGACTGTAATTGGCATTTGCAATTTGCACTTATACCTATATGGTGCACTTATATCTTGGTTTATGTGTACTTATTAATACATTGTCATACTCACATCTATGGTTTAGATTAATATAAACCTATTACTATAGTGTATATCCTTATTAGACCTTGCCTTTTTTGGCGCTCCACTCTAACCCCCCTACTTCAAGATTCCCATCCTTGTGGGTAGCTGAGGACCCACTTTAGATAGGAGCCACAGGTCGCATTTCTCCTTATAGCGCTGTAAGATCTATTTTTTCCTTAACATCACACTATAACACTGTCACACACACACTATGGTTAGTAACATCACACTATAACACTGTCACACTCACACTATACATTAGTAACATCACACTATAACACTGTCACACACAGTATGGTTAGTAACATCACACTATAACACTGTCACACACACTATGTTTAGTAACATCACACTATAACACTGTCACACACACACTATGGTTAGTAACATCACACTATAACACTGTCACACACACACTATGGTTAGTAACATCACATTATAACACTGTTACACACTCACTATGGTTAGTAACATCACACTATAACACTGTCACACACACACACACTATGGTTAGTAACATCACACTATAACACTGTCACACACACACTATGGTTAGTTACATCACACTATAACACTGTCACACACACACTATGGTTAGTAACATCACACTATAACACTGTCACACACTCACTATGGTTAGTTACATCACACTATAACACTGTCACACACACACACTATGGTTAATGACATCACACTATAACACTGTCACACACACACACACTATGGTTAGTAACATCACACTATAACACTGTCACACACACACACTATGGTTAGTAACATCACACTATAACACTGTCACACTCACAATATGGTTAGTAACATCACGCTATAATACTGTCACACACACTATGGTTAGTAACATAACACTATAACACTGTCACACACACACTATGGTTAGTGACATCACACTATAACACTGTCACACACACACTATGGTTGGTAACATAACACTATAACACTGTCACACTCACAATATGGTTAGTAACATCACACTATAACACTGTCACACACACACTATGGTTAGTAACATCATACTATAACACTGTCACACACACACTATGGTTAGTAACATCACACTATAGCACTGTCACACACTAACTATGATTAGTTACATCACACTATAACACTGTCACACACACTATGTTTATTAACATCACACTATAACACTGTCACACACACACTATGGTTAGTAACATCATACTATAACACTGTCACACACACACACACACTATGGTTAGTAACATCACACTATAACCCTGTCACACACACACTATGGTTAGTAACATCATACTATAACACTGTCACACACACACACACTATGGTTAGTAACATCACACTATAACACTGTCACACACTCACTATGGTTAGTAACATCACACTATAACACTGTCACACACTCACTATGGTTAGTAACATCACACTATAACACTGTCACACACACACTATGGTTAGTAACATCATACTATAACACTGTTACATACACTATGGTTAGTAACATCACAATATAACACTGTCACACACACACTATGGTTAGTAACATCACACTATAACACTGTCACACACACACTATGGTTAGTAACATCACACTATAACACTGTCACACTCACACTATACGTTAGTAACATCACACTATAACACTGTCACACACAGTATGCTTAGTAACATCACACTATAACACTGTCACACACACTATGTTTAGTAACATCACACTATAACACTGTCACACACACACTATGGTTAGTAACATCACACTATAACACTGTCACACACACACACTATGGTTAGCAACATCACACTATAACACTGTCACACACACACTATGGTTAGTAACATCACACTATAACACTGTTACACACTCACTATGGTTAATAACATCACACTATAACACTGTCACACACACACACTATGAATAGTAACATCACACTATAACATTGTCACACACACTATGGTTAGTATCATCACACTATAACACTGTCACACACACACTATGGTTAGTTACATCACACTATAACACTGTCACACACACACTATGGTTAGTAACATCACACTATAACATTGTCTCACACACACTATGGTTAGTAACATCACAGTATAACACTCACACAAACATTATAGTTAGTAAAATCACACTATACCACTTACACACACACTATGGTTAGTAACATCACACTATAACACTGTCACACTCTTACTATGTGTAGTGTTGTGCTTACTTCCTGGTTTGGTTAGATGGCACATTGAGGCTTCCATACAAAGATGATGTCATCAAGTGGGCTGTGCTTAGAATCAGAACAGTTCAGAGACGCCATCTTGTGACAGTTTGTGATGCAGTTATAAAGTACAAGGACTGAACCTCAGCTCTGACAAGTGCTAATATTAATAAATGTAATGTCAGCTACAGATCACTGCAGATGATACAGCATCAGCCAGTCAGGAAGAGTAAGAACTGACAGTTACACATTATAAGTTATATTACAGTTATACAGTTATCAGTTACCCTGGACTACTATAGTGCTGAATACACAGTGTACAAGACTGCTAATATTAGGAGTGCAGCAGCCATTCATTATAAAGGACTATATATGTGTATCTATCCATATTACTGTGTGCAAATCTACAGGAGAACCTTGTTATGTAATCCAGAAAATAAAGTGCCAGTTTACATTTAGAAGTTGCAAGTGCATCATTCATATAAAGAGTTAATGTTTGCTATGTAAGGACATTACATCTGGCGACGAGTATACTACCACAAACTCACGCTATAATGGCTGTATTTGGAGCATTGAAAGAATTTGACCCTGACACAGATAACTGGGTTTCCTGGACTGAAAGGCTACAGCAGTATTTACTTGCCAATGACATTGGAGATATTAAGTCTGTTGCTGTCTGTCTGACAACTATTGGTGCTAAAACATATGAGATTCTAAAAGATCTGCTGCATCCAGAAAAGCCAGACACCAAGTCTTTGTCTGAAATAATACAGATCTTAACACAACATTTCCAACCACGGCCATTAGAGATTGCTGAGCGGTTCAAGTTTTATAGCAGGCACCAAGGGGTACAAGAGACTGTATCTACATTTGCAATCAGTTTAAAGAAATTGGCTAGCACCTGTGCTTTTGGGGAGTATCTGAATATTGCCCTTAGAGATCAGTTTGTTATGGGTATCAGTACAGAATCTATTCAAAGGCGACTTTTGACAGAGGAGAGTCTGACCTTCCATAAAGCACTAGAGATTGCTTCTGTTTTGGAACAGGCCACACGAGACACTAGTTTACTGCAGACGCATTCCCACACTAAGGAAGAACAGGTATTTTTCTCCAATGTGAAACAACAGACTAAACCAGCCAGTAAATATTCAGCAAAAGCAGCATCGCCTATTAACTGTTACAGATGTGGAGCACAGAATCATGTAGCTTCTGAATGCAGATTTAAAAATGCTCGTTGTCATGGCTGTGGTAAAATAGGACACTTAAAGAAGGCTTGCAGAGGATCTCAGCAGATTGTCTCAAGCAAAACACATAAGAAGGGAAATTACCACATGGCTTATAAGGGAGCCACATCAGATTCAGAAGAGGAAATGACTGTTCAGATACACCATGGCAGCAGGGTCTGAGCCTTTGACTGTTCATGTTAATATTGAAGGAAAAGATTTGACCATGGACTTAGATACTGGGGCTGCAGTTTCAGTTATGACAATTAAAGATTGGAAACAGCTGAAAATTCCAGTATTACTGCAGCCCACTGCCTTGAAGCTACAAAGATACTCCAGAGAAGTCTTGACGCCACTGGGGTGTGCATCTGCATCTGAGTGTACAAATAGTAAAGCTGCCAATCTTACACTATATATACTAAAATCAGGTGGCCCACCTCTTTATGGAAGGGACTGGATACGGGCCCTTGGCATGCCTGAGAGCCTCAAAAACAGTGAAGTTCATCATATTGGAGTTGATCGTGCCCAGTGGATTCAGAACATTAAGACCAAATATGCCCCGGTCTTTGAAAATATTCTGGGAAAAGTTAAGAACAAAAGGGTGCGGTTACAGTTAAAACCTGGAGCAAGGCCAAAGTTTTTCAAAGCACGAACTGTGCCATTTGCTTTAAGGGCAGGAGTTGATGCTGAACTGAGGAGGTTAGAAGAGTTAAAGATTATAAACCCAGTGCACCGTAGTGAGTGGGCTTCTCCTATTGTACCGGTAAGAAAGAAAGATGGACAGATCCGAATATGTGGAGACTTTAGGATGGTGTTGAATGAACAGTTAGCAGTGGATAAGTATCCATTACCCAGGACAGGAGAGATTTTTGCTAACTTAGCTGGGGGACAACATTTCACAAAGATTGATTTAAAAAATGCTTACCTTCAACTTGAAGTACATCCAGATTCCCGCAGGCTACTCACCATCAATACTCACCGTGGTTTATTTCAATATAATCGTATGGTCTTTGGCATTGCTCCTGCACCAGCCATCTGGCAACGCACCATTGAAGAACTGTTAAATGGACTACCTCATGTCCAATGCCTTTTAGATGACATGTTAATCACGGGCAGGACGGAGGAAGAACATCAACACAATGTAGAGAGGATACTGCAGCGGCTAATGACCTACAGGTTGAAGGTCAACTTGGAGAAGTGTGCTTTCATGCAGGACAAAATGTGGTTTCCTTACCTGCCTTTCACAACCACAGCTGTCAGTACTGCAAAAGCCATGTGTGCTGAATGTAAGCAATGCACAACCTGCTCTAAATTCCCACACTTCAAAGGAAATGGCTTGTAAACCTCCCCCCTGAATATGTGTGGTGTAGTCCCAGAGTATTTACTGACAGTCACTATGTGCTGCTCCCCTTCAACCCAGTACTTAGTACTTACAGAGCAGTCCAGACTGAGGAGCGGGGCAACAAGCCAGGTTAGGATGGAGGAGGTGGAGCCTATCCCAGCACTAAAGAATCTCCCTGGGGAACAGGGTGCAGGTCTGGAAGTTCTTCTAACCGGATCTCTATACTGCTAGCCACTGCCAGAGAGAAAAACCGGTTTACAAAGGCCATATTAAGAAAGGGGAGGAGCTTATCCCCGCATTGCTAAATAGATTAGTAGTGAAGTCCTTAGTCCTGCTCTCTGCAAAGTTATCAAACTACTGCTGCCTGCTGCAATCAGAGTTAAAGTTTACAGTTACACACCCACCACTGTCTCTGGGGCACAATAATAAATGACCCCTCCATATGCAGATGCGTGATGGGTATTACAATTATTACAATATTCTTTTCTCTTCTGAATTGTGTCTGTTTTTATTTATTGCAGGTAAAGGAAAAGTTTTGCAACAAAACTCTTTTACCTGCAATAAATAAAAACAGACATGATTCATAAGAGAAAAAATATTGTAGTAATTATAATACACATCACGCATCTGCATATGAGTTGTTGGATAACACTCAGATCAGTCACCGGCCGGCTTATGTGACACTGTGTGGTTACTGGTCGTGTACTGTCTTACCGGGTCTTGTCTTCCACACCACCAGTCACTGCAGTCAGTTCAGTTGCAAAACGGCAACAGGTCCTCCAGGGCAGGACAAGTATGTTGAAGTGAAGTCAGGCACACCACACACTCATTCACATGTGTGCTAACATCTTCACTTTACTGTTCCTGCGCCAGCATATGACATGCCATTGCCTCCTCCTCCAGGCTCTCCACAAGCGTGATGTCACTGACTGTGAGAGACCTG
Organism: Bombina bombina; assembly: GCF_027579735.1. NCBI lineage: Eukaryota > Metazoa > Chordata > Amphibia > Anura > Bombinatoridae > Bombina > Bombina bombina. Next base: position 81,822,056 of record NC_069503.1, read on the forward strand.
ATTGGCTGGAGGCTGTTTGAACAAAAGCCTCTATTGGTAGCGTATGGGCCATGAAGAGCTTAAGCAGCACCCCTGGGTGGCGCTAGCTCTCATGGCTCATACCCTTAATGAGCAAGATATCCATATTGCGCAATGGGAGGGCAGCTTAACAGCTCACAGCCTCTTCTTTGCGCAATATGGATATGGATGCAGTAGGCAGCCTTTAATAATTACAATAATATGGTAGCACTGTGGCAGAGTCAGGGGTGGGGGGGTAAGGGGGGTACATTTTGGGGTACATATTTTTTTATTATATAAATATAAACTTACATTTTTTTATTTTTTTTTTAAATATAATTTAAAAGTGTATGACTGCACGTCACTGGTATACACCATGGCAGCAGGGTCTGAGCCTTTGACTGTTCATGTTAATATTGAAGGAAAAGATTTGACCATGGACTTAGATACTGGGGCTGCAGTTTCAGTTATGACAATTAAAGATTGGAAACAGCTGAAAATTCCAGTATTACTGCAGCCCACTACCTTGAAGCTGCAAACATACTCCAGAGAAGTCTTGACGCCACTGGGGTGTGCATCTGTATCTGTGTGTACAAACAGTAAAACTGCCAATCTTACACTATATATACTAAAATCAGGTGGCCCACCTCTTTATGGAAGGGACTGGATACGGGCCCTTGGCATGCCTGAGACCCTCCAAAACAGTGAAGTTCATCATATTGGAGTTGATCGTGCCCAGTGGATTCAGAACATTAAGACCAAATATGCCCCGGTCTTTGAAAATGTTCTTGGAAAAGTTAAGAACAAAAAAGTGCGGTTACAGTTAAAACCTGGAGCAAGGCCAAAGTTTTTCAAAGCACGAACTGTGCCATTTGATTTAAGGGCAGGAGTTGATGCTGAACTGAGGAGGTTAGAAGAGTTTAAGATTATAACCCCAGTGCATCGTAGTGAGTGGGCTTCTCCTATTGTACCGGTAAGAAAGAAAGATGGACAGATCCGAATATGTGGAGACTTTAGCATGGTGTTGAATGAACAATTAGCAGTGGATAAGTTTTCATTACCCAGGACAGAAGAGATTTTTGCTAACTTAGCTGGGGGACAACATTTCACAAAGATTGATTTAAAAAATGCTTACCTTCAACTTGAAGTACATCCAGATTCCCGCAAGCTACTCACCATCAATACTCACCGTGGTTTATTTCAATATAATCGTATGGTCTTTGGCATTGCTCCTGCACCAGCCACCTGGCAACACACCATGGAAGAACTGTTAAATGGACTACCTCATGTCCAATGCCTTTTAGATGACATGTTAATCATGGGCAGGACGGAGAAAGAACATCGACACAATGTAGAGAGGGTACTGCAGCGGCTAATGACCTACGGGTTGGAGAAGTGTGCTTTCATGCGGGACAAATTAGAATTTTGTGAACATGTTATAGATTGTCATGGTCTACACAATGCTGATGACGAAGTCAAGGCCTTGCAAGAAGCTCCTATATCACAGAATGCATCACAACTATGATCATACCTTGGTCTCCTTAACTATTACCACCGTTTTCTTCCCCAGCTAGCCCATACGTTACACCCACTACATCAGCTTCTTGAGACAAATCAACCCTGGTTGTGGAGCAGTGAATTCAATCAAGCCTTCCAGGAATCCAAGAACCTACTCCTGTGTTCCCGCATGTTAATGCACTATGATCTTCAGAAACCACTCATGATAGCATGTGATGCTTCGCCTTATGGTTTAGGGGCTGTCTTGTCACACACAATGCCAGATGGGACAGACCGACCGGTAGCCTTTGCTTCCCGTTCTCTAACGACGGCAGAGAAGAACTATTCCCAATTAGACAAGGAAGCATTGGCAATTGTATGGGCTGTTAAGAAGTTCCATAACTATATTTATGGTAGACAATTTACTCTTTTAACTGACCATAAGCCACTGCTGACCATCTTTAATCCAAGGAAAGGAATTTCAACCACTACAGCGGCTAGATTGCAAAGGTATGCTCTAACTTTGGGAGCATATCATTACTCCATCAAATACCGGGCCCATGATTCCCATGGCAATGCTGATGCCATGTCCAGGCTTCCACTAAGGAATTCCTCACCAGTTGTTCAAGAAAGCCTTCCAAGTGTGTGTTTTATGGGTATAGTACATGCCAAACAAATTGCAAAGGAATCAGCTTGTGATACTGAATTACAACTTCTGGCAAAGTATTTGAGAGATGGCTGGCCAAGAACTGGCTGTGATGTGTAGCGAGCATACATACTACGAGCGAAAGAACTCACACTCAAAAATGGATGTATTTTATGGGGTGAGAGAGTTCTGGTTCCTAACGGGCTACGGCAAGCTACGTTAAAACTCCGTGAAGGACACCCAGGCATTGTCAGAATGAAACAGAAGGCTAGGGGTCATGTTTGGTGGCCGGCCATTGATAAGGACATTGAGAACTATATTATGGCATGCAAAGGGTGTGTTCAGGCTCAAGGACAGCTTCCACGAGGAGCTGTACAACCATGGGACTGGCCTACTACTCCTTGGGAGAGACTACATTTGGACTTTGCCGGTCCTATTGATGAAATCTCATACTTAATCATAATTGATGCACACTCTAAGTGGCCAGAAGTAATTCCAATGACAAGGACTACAACTACTGAAGTCATATCAGCATTAGAAAGACTGTTTTCAGTATTTGGGTTGCCAAGAAAACTGGTCACAGACAATGGTCCCCAGTTTGTGTCACAAGACTTCCAGAATTTTTTACATACGAATGGAATGCACCATCATCAGACGGCACCATATCACCCAGCCACCAACGGGCAAGCAGAGAGATTTGTCCAAACCTTTAAAAGGGCACTGAAAGCTCTAAAAGCAGAGAAGCAGGTTAATACTAAAAACATTTTACAATTTTTGCAACAATATATGGTTACTCAACACCCCACCACGGGAGTTGCCCCAGCTCAACTATTGTTTGGCAGGAAGATCCGTACAAAGCTGGATTTAATCACACCAGATGTAGCAGAAACAGTCCGCATCATGCAAGATAAAATGAGAGTGGGAAAACCTTCACGGACCTACACAGAAGGAGACTTGGTTTGGTATAGGGTGTACCATACAGAGGAAAAATGGGCACCAGGTGTTGTTGCCCAGGTTGAGGGCCCAAAGATGTATGTGATAACCACTCAATCAGGTGTGTGTCACCGCCATGTGAACCAACTACGACCACGCTAGAGAGGAGAGAACAGGCTGGTAAGGACCATCACATAAAAATGCAATCAGACAATGACTTTGATATCTGGGGTGGTGTTTGGCATGATCCAAACACAGGCTCTGACTCAACTACAGAAGATGACTCAGAAATACCAGCCTCAATAGAAGAACCTTGTAATGATGAGTCAGGAAATTCTATCCAGGACCACAATAGTCAAACTCGTACTCCCAGGCAACGAACACCTGTTGTTCGTTGGTCTCCTGAAGTGAATCTCAGAGACACTCGCCGGAGACAACATGCAACATATCAGAGAAACTTTCGTCAACGGATGAAACAAGAAGCAGCTTTCAAGTCCACAATACAAGAGGATGCTGGAGAAGACTGATTTATCTTACAGTTGTTGTTGTGCAGTTAAGCTTATTAAAAAGAAAAAAAAAATAAGTAGGAAAGGAGATGTAGTGTTGTGCTTACTTCCTGGTTTGGTTAGATGGCACATTGAGGCTTCCATACAAAGATGATATCATCAAGTGGGCTGTGCTTAGAATCAGAACAGTTCAGAGAAGCCATCTTGTGACAGTTTGTGATGCAATTATAAAGTACAAGGACTGAACCTCAGGCTCTGACAAGTGCTAATATTAATACATGTAATGTCAGCTACAGATCACTGCAGAGGATACAGCATCAGCCAGTCAGGAAGAGTAAGAACTGACAGTTACACATTATAAGTTATATTGCAGTTATACAGTTAACAGTTATACAGTTATTAGTTACCCTGGATTACTATAGTGCTGAATACACAGTGTACAAGACTGCTAATATTAGGAGTGCAGCAGCCATTCATTATAAGGGACTATATATGTGTATCTATCCATATTACTGTGTGCAAATCTACAGGAGCACCCTGTTATGTAATCCAGAAAATAAAGTGCCAGTTTACATTTAGAAGTTGCAAGTGCATCATTCATATAAAGAGTTAATGTTTGCTATGTAAGGACATTACACTATGGTTAGTTACATCACACTATAACACTGTCACACACACACTATGGTTAGTAACATCACACTATAACACTGTCACACACACACTATGGTTAGTAACATCACACTATAACACTGTTACACACTCACTATGGTTAGTAACATCACACTATAACACTGTCACACACACACACAATGAATAGTAACATCACACTATAACATTGTCACACACACTATGGTTAGTATCATCACACTATAACACTGTCACACACACACTATGGTTAGTTACATCACACTATAACACTGTCACACACACACTATGGTTAGTAACATCACACTATAACACGGTCTCACACACACTATGGTTAGTAACATCACACTATAACACTGTCACACACTCACTATGGTTAGTAACATCACACTATAACACTTGCACAAACACTATGGTTAGTAACATCACACTATAACACTTACACAAACACTATGGTTAGTAACATCACACTATACCACTTACACACACACTATGGTTAGTAACATCACGCTATAACACTGTCACACTCACACTATGGTTAGTTACATCACACTATAACACTGTCACACACACACTATGGATAGTAACATCACACTATAACACTGTCACACACACACTATGGTTAGTAACATCACACTATAACACTGTCACACACTCACTATGGTTAGTAACATCACACTATAACACTGTCACACACTCACTATCGTTAGTAACATCACACTATAACACTGTCACACACTCACTATGGTTAGTAACATCACACTATAACACTGTCTCACACACACTATAACATTGTCACACACTCACTATGGTTAGTAACATCACACTTACACTGTCACACTCACAATATGGTTAGTAACATCACACTATAACACTGTCACACACTCACTATCGTTAGTAACATCACACTATAACACTGTCACACACTCACTATGGTTAGTAACATCACACTATAACACTGTCTCACACACACTATAACATTGTCACACACTCACTATGGTTAGTAACATCACACTATAACACTGTCACACTCACAATATGGTTAGTAACATCACACTATAACACTGTCACACACTCACTATGGTTAGTAACATCACACTATAACACTGTCTCACACACACTATGGTTAGTAACATCACACTATAACACTGTCTCACACACACTATAACATTGTCACACACTCACTATGGTTAGTAACATCACACTTACACTGTCACACACACGCTATGGTTAGTAACATCACACTATAACACTGTCTCACAATGCCTAGTTCTCAAAAACAAACACTTAGATTACGAGTTATGAGCGCTATAGGAAAATTAACGAACACAACAAAAGTTGCGTTATTTAACCCTCCATAGCGCAGCCATTACAAGTTTTCAAACAGCCGGCTTGTGCGTGCGATATGGTTGGGTTAAGCTCCCTACCGCACACAATCCAATCACTGTTTTGACGTGCTCGTGCACGCTTCCCCCATAGACATCAATGGGGAGAGTGGGTCAGAAAAAAGCTTATTCTAGAAAACGCTAGTTTTTCTTTAATGTTAAAAACTTGCAATAAGTCAAAGAATATTCCTTATAATATACAATTATTGTAATATCTACAACTGTCTCAATATAAATGGAACCTGTTATTTCAGTTGTAGGATATATTTCATTTCTAAGACATATTCTTTGGTTACTCTAAAAATAAATAATAGAAATGTGTTATTTAATGTTTGCATACATAGTGCCACGTTTGTTAGACTATTAATAAGTGTTAGGGAATCTCTTACTTACTTATTTTTTTTATTGGCTTTTGCTGTTTTATGATGTTGCAATAAAATTTGGACTTTTTAATTAAGAAGTGCCGGTTTTCTTTGATGTTTTTCACTTTGGATTCCCCCTATACAACCTGGCACCTTCCGTTGATCCACGATTCAGCTGAGCGCTGATTGGAGCACCTCCGGTCACGAGGTCAGTGACGAAAAGGAACCCGACGAGAAGCAGGAAATACAACAGAAGGAACATAGATGCGGGGGAGAGCGCTGGAGTCCCAGACACAGAAAGTCAGCAGAAGCAGCAACCGTAACAACAGTAAGAGCAGCACCATACTTTGACCCATTATAGGTGAAGATGACACCGGTCGTTTGGTAAGAAGTCTGTTACGTGATTCAAAATGGCATCCCTTGCATTTCAATCGGATGAGAGCTACTGAAATCCTATTGAATTGTTCAAATCAGCCAATAGAATTTCAGTAGCTCTCATCCTATTGGCAGATTTGAATTTCCAAAATCAAATCAGCCAATAGGAATGCAAGGGACACCATTTTGAATCACGTACCTTGCATTGAAGATTCAGTATACGGCGGTGACCCTATGAAGAGGATGCTCCGCGCCGGATGTCTTCAGAATGGAACCCGCTCCGCCGGGATAAAGATAGAAGACGCCGCCGGGATGAAGATAGAAGATGCCGTCTGGATGAAGATGGAGCCACCTGCCGCCTGAATGAAGATGGAGCTGCCTGGATGAAGATGGAGCCACCCGGGATGAAGGTCCTTCAAGCGGGACTTCAGCAACTGTGGAAAAGTGGATCTTCGGAAGGTTAGTGTTAGGATTTTTTAAGATTTTTTGGGTGTTTTTTTTTTTAGTTTAGGGTTTGGGCTTTTCGTAAAAGAGCTAAATGTCCTTTTCAGGGCAATGCAAAAGAGCTAAATCCCCTTTTAAGGGCAATGCCCATACAAAAGCCCTTTTTAGGGCAATGGGTAGCTTAGGTTTTTGTTAGAGATAGGTTTTTTTTTATTTTGGGAGGTTGGTTGGGTGGTGGGTTTTACTGTTGGGGGGGTCTTTGTATTATTTTTTTACAGCTGTTTAACTATGGGCTATTTGTAGTTTATTGTAGGCTAGGTTTTTTTATTTTGGGTGGGCTATTAGATTAGGTGTAATTCTTTTTTTATTTTTTATTATTTTGTTTGTTATTTTTCGCAATTTTGGGTTTCTTATTTTTTGTAATTAGTTTGTAATTTTTAGAGTAGTGTTAGGATTTTTTTAATTTGTATTTTAGTTTTCTTTAATTGGTAGTTAGTTTAATAGTTATATTAGTTTAATTGTTAGTTTTAACTTAGTTTTTTAAATTTGACAGGTAAGTTTTAATTCAATTTAAGATAGGGAAATTGTTAATTTTAATATAAAGTCAGGGGGGCATTAGGTTTAGGGGTTACTAGTTTAAATTAGTTTATTGCGATGTGTGGGGCTTTCGGTTTAGGGGTTAATAGTTTAATTTAGTATATTTCGTTGTGGGGGACTTGCGGTTTGTTTATTATAGTGGCGGCCGTTTAGGGCTTAATAACTTTAGTATAGTGGGGGCGATGTGGGTGGATGGCAGATTAAGGGATAATAATATTTAAATAGTGTTTGTGATGCGGGAGGGCGGAGGTTTAGGAGTTAATAACTTTAGTATAGTGGCGACGATGTTGGGGAGCGGCGGAATAGGGGTTAATACATTTTATTAGTGGCGGCGATGTTGGGAGCGGCAGATTAGGGGTTAATAACTAATATAGTATTTGCGATGCAGGAGGGCCTCGGTTTAGGGGTTACTATGTAGTTTATAGGTGTTAGTGTACTTTGTAACACTTTAGTTATAAGTTTTATGTAACAATTTTGTTGCGTAAAACTCATAATTACTGCTCTCATATGGCGAAATGGATCTTGTCGGTATAGGCTGCAACACAAGCTTTTTAGCCTCAACGCAAAACTCGTAATGGCTGCGCTATGGAAGTCCTATGAAAAAACGTCATTGGTATAAATTGTCATGGAAGGTTCCCTTTATTATAGCCATTTCTTCTGCCAGAAGAGTTTCTGAATTATTTGACCACCCCTTTTTTTCCATTAGGATAAAGTGGCCCTCTGGACTAAATATGATTTTCTCCTGAAGGTAGTGTCTTCATAAAATATTAATTAGGAAATTGTTCTTCCTTCCTTCTAACTCTAAGGAACCCCTACTACACAACTGTGATGTAGTCAGACCCTTACATTTTTATCTTCAGACTACTAAAGATTTTAGACAGATTTCTATTTTGTTTGACCACTTTTCAGGTCCCAGAAAGTGTCAAAGGCTACAGCGGTGGTCTTAGCATCATGGCTAAAGCAGACTTTTCGTAAGGCCTATTTGGCCTTCAAAAATTACTCCTCCTTGGAACAGATTTGCACTGCAGCAACTTAGTCTTCTCTCCATATCTTTTCTAAAGTTTACCATTTTGATATTTATGCTTCTTCTGAAGCTGCTTTTGGCAGGAAAGTCCTTCAGGCCATAGTGTCTGGCAAATAGAAACTGTCATCATTTTGTCCCACCCATACTTAATATGGACTTTCAGTTTGGGTATAGTATCCCACATGTTATGGACACCTATGGACTCTCAATATTCCCAAAAGTAAGAAATGTATTGGTAAGTTTAAATTCTGTTATTCATTGAAAATGGAAATTACAGAAGTTGATTTCATCTTTACTTTATAAGAATGTAATGTTTGAAATAACATAAAAATAAATACAAATGTTTTAATAAATCTGAATGTTTTTATTAATCAATATAACTTAACAAGTTGGCTTTAACCCAAACTAAGAACAATACAAATAGAACTTTAATTACCGGTACTATTTCTCTTTTTTATTTATTCAAACTGAAAGGGAATACAACTGCTTTATAAATTTAATCAAGTAACATATTAATGGCAGGTCCATCTTCTTCTGCTGCATAAGATCCAACATAAATGCGATCTGGTGCTGGAAATGATTTCCTTATAGTTGAAACCACACATGATGGTATCGTCTTTCTATGCCTTAGTCCAAGGTATCCATGAGCAAACACCATGAAACATCTGTACGATATCTTCTGTAAATCCCTTTTTTATTTTATTTAAAAGAAAATAGAAAACAAAATATGAGCATCATATAACAAAGTACAATATATTGTGAGAACAAGAACCTTAAAAAAAGAGACATTTATCATCTTGTGTTTTTAGGAACTGTAGTTGTTTAACTGTAGAATGACAAAAATGATAAACAGATAATTTTCTGGCTTACCCTTGCCTTGTTTGTATTTTATATTAGCATATTATTCACAAATTAATTGTACATTTTCATGAACCAAAATATAAAAAAAATTATTAAAAATGACGTAACATAGTTATGAATAAGACCTTTTAATTTTATTAATCCACAACAGTCAATTTAAAAAAAAGAAAAAAATACCTCTCATTTGGATTGTTGGGTATTTTCTTGTAGCTTGCCAAAAGACGGTAAACTTGTACTAAATACTGTCTACTGGTTAATGATATAGACACATATGGATCCTCACAAATACAGGATGAACCGTCAGGGATTTTAGAATAAACATTCTCCACGTCACGGCAGCAGATTGATTCATGGGTGGTTGGCATAGCTTGGCAATTGCCGCAAACACACCAATCTGTGTTGCCCACTCTCTCTTCCACATCTACAGATACACCTTCCATTCTGAAGACAGAAGCATTAATACCGCTGCTTTCTTCACAACCTGCAATAGGATCCCAAAGATCAAACAGCATGGTTTGTGATCGCTTCTCTTCAATCGAAATCGCAATCTAATTGATAAAAACATTAATTTTATTTTTATTGAGGTTTCAAATAAATATAACAAATAAGTAAGATACATCCATTTACAATAACAATACCAACTCAGAGAACACACAAACATCACAGGTGGTATACATGAAAGTGATAACCGTAGATCTCAGAAGTTATAGCTATACACATAGTTTACATATTGCTGCAATGAACCACACCTATATGAGTGAACAATAGGCTCAAAAGAGAGGAACACTTGTTGCATTGACAGTATCTTGTACATATGGCTCGAATATAAAACATAGAACTTGTAAATGTGATAAAGAAATAGAACAGACTAGATATGTCCATTTGTAGTGATAATACGCCATTTAGAGTACATACAAACAACACAGGTGGCGTATATGTGAGTAATTACCGCAGGTCTCAGGAATCGTAACTATACGCATCATTCTCACATTATTGAAGTGTACTACACCTGTATGAGTGAACAATGAGCTCAAAAAGGAAAAAATTGCATGGACAATATCTGGTATATAAGACTCTAATGTAAAACTGATGAAGAACATATAAAACCCAGAACTTGTAAAGGTGGAACTTCATTTTATATTTTAGTAATTATACCCCAAATGCTCAAAGGTCACTCTTGGACCGGTCTAGAAAAGTGATTCCAAAGTAAGGGGAGTTACAGAATATATAAACATGGTTGGTCTCTCAATTAGATAGCGGATTTAGATAAAGTGTTTTGATAAAGTGTTTTGACGGGGGAACCGTCATGACTAACATCAGTAGATTAGTTAGGCATAGAAGGTGTTAAACAAAAGTACCTCTCTAGGGTGTAATAATGTAGAGCGGTAAATGCAGGGCCAGGATTCAGTGATTGTAGCTTACCGAGATAAGTAAGAATATGCTTCTAACATGTGTCTATACTGTCAGACTTAAAGTCTAGGGAGCTAAAGTGTTGGGTATTTGTATGTGGTATATATTCTGATTAGTAAGTAATTAGTCTCAGTTAGTTATGGTGATGGACTATAGGCCAGTTCTAAAATGCGCTATCTCGACTGCCGACAGCGCATCATTGATAATATGTACAGAGTAGTTACCATCAGCTTCTAATAAAAGTAAAAACATATGGTAGGGTATGGCAAATATAATAAACAGAATAAATACTTAACAGTTAGTAAACACTGCACTCAACATATATGTTGCATATAAGGTCCTTTGGCAGAAAAAACAAATATCTGCCTCCTTCTGGGATCTAAACTGCAGTGGTAGAGGGTAAACCATTCCTCTGGGATACCAATTTAGGGTTCTGCTTGCTTTGGAGTGACTTAAATATGCAGGGATAATGTTGGTAGGTGACCTTACAACTATAATGAGCTGTACGTATTAGTCAGCCCTAATAATAGAGTTCCTACCCATCTAAGACAATATAGGTGTTGCATTATTTAAAAACCATACTTGAGGGTAGAATACCATGAAAGCCCTCACAGAATTAAATTAGGAAGAGGACTAAGTCATGGAAATAAGACACAGAGGAGTTTTAGCTGGTTAGTATAAAAAAAAACCAAAAAAAAAAACCCCCCACATGTAAGGCATTCAAAATTGTTGTATTAAGTCACTGAATAAGCCTCAGACTGAAAGTCCTCATAATATCAATGAACTGTTGATCTGCCTCTACATTGCCATTCCGTTGGGGACACAGTTAATATGACACGTTTTTCACTTGTATTACTCTCAGGGTCACCATCGATAGTCGTGGGCAAGAAAAGCCCGGTGCAGTTTCCCTGCGATGTAACCATCTCTTTCACAGGTATTGCGTGCAGGAACACGCTCCTCAGTTTCACTAGTGGTAGCTGCCGCATTGTTTCCCAGACCTGGTCTGAACTGTGTTCTGGGAGTAGAGGGCTTCTTTTTGTAGAACGAGTCTGCAGAGATCTCGGGACCCTCCAATAATGACTCAAGGGTGAGTATACGTTTGTCAGGGTTGGGGCTCACTGAAATTTGTGCCGTAGCCAAGGGGGCAGCCCTCCAACTTACCCCCATAGCCACATAGGGATCAAGGCTGCGATCACTGTCGGCGGAAACCCGCTGGGACCCACTCTGAGGCCTCACATTAAGGATCACCTCACTCAGCTCCCTCTCCAACTCCCAAAAATGATCATGCAGAAGCCGGTCCACTCGCGCCTTCCATTTCGTCAGAGCCTCCATTTGTGCTCAAAAAGTCAGGTATATGCACTAATATAGCACCGTAGGACAGTTGATGGTTCCCCCTTATAGATATAGAAGGCAGTCTAAGTATGACTGCATTACCTGATGCACGGGGGGGGGTTGAATCCTCGTGGATAGGCAGCTGCCAGAGGCCTCAACGGTCCGGATCTAGGCCCAGTAGTCATAAATTCTACAAGTGTGGTATCATTCAAATCAGTATTTCATGATCTGATCAAAGCTGAGGCCAACTGTAGTGGATGTTGCAGAATAGGTTCGATAACCGGCGGATTAAAGAGATCTTACTGAGAGCCATAGATATTGCGCCCTATCATGGCCGCTGCCCAGACACGCCCCCCGATAAAAACATTTTTGGTCAAATGTGTCACACATAAAATACGGGACAGTAAACATGCACCATGTTACATAATTCACTATGTGCAGAGTAAAAGGATAGCCTTTAGTTTTAAAAAGTTAATTTCGTAGCTAAAACTATAATTACAACATAAGCAAAGTAATCATCTTCGCCATAGAATTTTTTAAAATTAGTGCGTCATAGAGTCGCCATTGAATCAAAGCAAACTCTAATGCGCCATTCAACTACATATAGTGTGCTCATGCTCTAGGTACAACACACAACAGCTTTACCTAGTGCGGGAGCGAGTAGGGCAAATTAATAGAAAATAATAATTCAAATAAAATCTATCCTTATCTATACTATAATTGTGTTTGTAATGTCCGTCGCCGTCGGCAGTTGCGCACGCATCCTCAAAGGAATGTTGGCAGCGCGAGGCAGCCAAAATAATTCAGAAAATGGCAGGGCGGTGCCACCCTGGCATTTTCGGAATCCACCGGGATGCAGCGAAGGCAAACGGAGCATTACAAAAAAAAAGAAAAACACAGCCCGCACGAAGTATAACAAAATAAAAACCTAACCTCCCACACGAAGTATTAACACCTAAACCGCAAACCCACACATCGCAAAATAATAAAATAATTAACCCCTAATCCGCAAATAACCTAACATATTATTCCCTTAACCGTCAACCACCCACATCGCAATAAACCTAATTACACTATTAACCCCTAAACCGCAAAAAACCCATATTGCAATAAACCTAATTACCATATTAACCCCTAAACCGCAAAACCCCCACATTGCAATAAACCTAATTACCCTATTAACCCCTTAAACCGCCAAAACCCACAATGCAAATAACTAATTAAATTACTAAGCCCCCTAACCTAACACCCCCTAAATTAAACCAAATTAACTAAATTAAAAATACAAAATTACAATTAAAATAAAAAAGTCTAACATTACAAAAAATAATAAACAAATTATCAAAAATAAAAAAAATTACACCTAATCCCTATGAAAATAAAAAAGCCCCCCCAAAATAGAAACACCCCTAATCTAATGCTAAACTACCAATAGCCCTTAAAATGGCTTTTTGCAGGGCATTGCCCTAAGTTAAACAGCTCTTTTGCAGTTACAAACAATTCTAAGTCCCCCCTAACAGTAAAACCCACCACCCACCAAAGCCCCCCAAATAAATAAACCTAACACTAAAAAACCTAAACTGCCCATTGCCCTGAAAAGAGCATTTGTATGGGCATTGCCCTTAAAAGGGTATTTAGCTCTTTTGCTGCCCTTAAAATGGCATTTTTTAAGAATTGCCCATCCCTAATCTAAATAAAACAACCCCCCCCAAATTTTTTTTTAAAAAAAACCTAAGTCTAACCCCCAGGTTGGTACTCACGGTTCCTGAAGTCCAGCGGAGAAGGTCCTGTTCCAGGCGGTGAAGTCTTCCAAGCGGCGACCCCTTATTTCTTCTTCCAGGAACAAGCCGGCGCGGAGTGGAACACCGATGACCGCGGAGCTGAAGACCGGCGACCCTGGAGCTGAAGACCGGCGACCCTGGAACTGAAGACCGGCGACCTTGGAACTGAAGGCCGGCAACCCTGGAACTGAAGACCGGCAGCCGCGGAGCCATGGAGCGTGGAGGATCCTCTTCATATGATCTCCGCCGTAACTCAATAGTGAATTCAAGGTACGCGATTAAAGTTGGGGTCCCTTCTTCAAATTCAAATCAGCCAATAGTATGAGAGCTACAGAAATCCTATTGGCTGATCATATCAGCCAATAGGATGAGAACTACTGAAATTCTATTGTCTGATTTGAATAGTCAATAGAATTTCAGTAGCTCTCATCCTATTGCCTGAACAGCCAATAGGATTTTGAAAAAATCTTTAATCTTTAATCGCATACCTTGAATTCACTATTCAGTGTACGGCAGCTATTGGAAGAAGAGGATCCTCCATGCTCCATGGCTCCGCGGTCGCTGGTCTTCAGTTCCGCTGTCCTGGATGAAGAAAGAAGAGGTCTCCGCTTGGAAGAAGATGTCGGCTGCTTGGAAGAAGACTTCAACGCCTAGAAGAGGACCTTCCCCCCCGGACTTTAGCAACCGTGAGTACCAACCTGGGGGTTAGACCTAGGTCTAACTTAGGATAGACTTTTTTTTTTAGATTAGGGATGGGCACTTCTTAAAAGAGCTAAATGCCCATACAAATGCACTTTTCAGGGCAATGGGTAGTTTAGTTTTTTTTTAGTGTTAGTTTTTTTTATTTTGGGGGGTTTGGTGGGTGGTGGGTTTTTACTGTAAAGGGGGGGACTTAGAATTGTTTGTAACTGCAAAAGAGCTGTTTAACTTAGGGCAATGCCCTACAAAAAGCCCTTTTAAGGGCTATTGGTAGTTTAGCATTAGATTAGGGGGTGGTTTTTATTTTGGGGGGGACTTTATTTTTATAGGAATTAGGTTTAATTTTTTTTATTTTTGATCATTTGTTTATTTTTTCTGTAGTTCTATTTTTTATTTTTTGCGGCCCTTAAAAGGGCATTTTTTAAGTATTGCCCATCCCTAATCTAAATAAAACAACCCCCCCCAAAAAAAAAATTAAAAAAACCTAAGTCGAACCCCCAGGTTGGTACTCACGGTTCCTGAAGTCCAGCGGAGAAGGTCCTGTTCCAGGCAGTGAAGTCTTCCAAGCGGCGACCCCTTCTTTCTTCTTCCAGGAATTAGCCGGCGCGGAGTGGAACACTGATGACCGCGGAGCTGAAGACCGGCGACACTGGAGCTGAAGACCGGCGACGCTGGAACTGAAGACCGGCGACCTTGGAACTGGTGACCCTGGAGCTGAAGACCGACGACCCTGGAACTGAAGACCGGCGACCTTGGAACTGAAGGCCGGCAACCCTGGAACTGAAGACCGGCAGCCGCAGAGCCATGGAGTGTGGAGGATCCTCTTCATATGATCTCCGCCGTACACTCAATAGTGAATTCAAGATATGCGATTAAAGTTGGGGTCCCTTGAATTCCTATTGGCTGATTTGATTCTTCAAATTCAAATCAGCCAATAGGATGAGAGCTACTGAAATCCTATTGGCTGATCATATCAGCCAATAGGATGAGAACTACTGAAATTCTATTGTCTGATTTGAATAGTCAATAGAATTTCAGTAGCTCTCATCCTATTGGCTGAACAGCCAATAGGATTTTGAAGAAATCTTTAATCTTTAATCGCATACCTTCAATTCACTACTCAGTGTACGGCAGCTATAGGAAGAAGAGGATCCTCCATGCTCCATGGCTCCGCGGTCGCCGATCTTCAGTTCCGCGGTCGCCAGTCTTCAGTTCCGCTGTCCTGGATGAAGAAAGAAGAGGTCCCCTCTTGGAAGAAGATGTTGGCTGCTTGGAAGAAGACTTCAACGCCTAGAAGAGGACCTTCCCCCCCCCCCGGACTTTAGCAACCGTGAGTACCAACCTGGGGGTTAGACCTAGGTCTAACTTAGGATAGACTTTTTTTTTTTTTAGATTAGGGATGGGCACTTCTTAAAAGAGCTAAATGCCCATACAAATGCACTTTTCAGGGCAATGGGTAGTTTAGTTTTTTTTTAGTGTTATTTCTTTTTATTTTGGGGGGTTTGGTGGGTGGTGGGTTTTACTGTAAAGGGGGGACTTAGAATTGTTTGTAACTGCAAAAGAGCTCTTTAACTTAGGGCAATGCCCTACAAAAAGCCCTTTTAAGGGCTATTGGTAGTTTAGCATTAGATTAGGGGGTGTTTTTATTTTGGGGGGACTTTATTTTCATAGGAATTAGGTTTTTTATTTTTGATCATTTGTTTATTTTTTCTGTAGTTCTATTTTTTATTTTTTGTATTTACAACACATAGACTGCCCTCCGGGCAGGCTTACCAACTAGTGTTACATAATTATGCTCAGTGTACAGATTGGAGGTAGAACTGCACTTGCACAGTTGTAATACTTGCCAAATTTTTCTTTTATCATACAGAATGCAAATTTAATAATCTTTTCAATTTACTTCTATTATCACATTTTTTATCATTCTCTTGGTATCTTTTGTTGAAAAGCAGAGAGGTGTAAATAGATGAAGGTGATGACTGAAGAGCCAGACATGGGGGGGACAATTTATTAATGTGCAAAGTAGCGTATCATGTCCGCTGCACATCGATAAATGCCGGCAGCATACACTGTCGGCATTTAACAATTGCGCTAGCAGTTCTTGTGAACTGCTGGTGCAATGCCGCCCCCTGTAGATTCTCGGCCAATCGGCTGCTAGCAGGGGGTGTCAATCAACCCAATCGTATTCGATCGTGTTGATTTCTGTCCGCCGCCTCAGAGCGGACAGGTTATGGGGCAACAGGCTCCGTACGGAGCTTGATAAATTGACCCCATGGTCTCCAGGAGCAACTAGTTGGTGGATTTGGTTTGAGCAGTGTGAAGAGCTTTTACCACTACTTTTATGTCTACAGATATATCATAGTGGCATTACAGAACAGTTTAACAAATGTAGGTGAAAATAACTGCTACCAAAACACGATTAGAGCCCACACATCACATTATAAAGTCTCACCATAAACTGTGTATGCAAAATTCCCATTATTTACGTTATTTATGGTGGTAACGTGATCCTCAGTATCCCTCTCTTCCTCGTCTGTCTTCACATTTCCGTTTCCTGGTGCTGTCAACAAGGAACGGATGACATCATATATAATTGTCTGGCTAATGGGAGGTTGCAGTAAAAAACATTTTGCCTATAAGTAATGTGAGTTCATTGGTTTGATCAATAACCACATTTTAGCTCATTTGTAAATCCATTCAATAGTTATAAACTTCTAAAAATAATAGTAAACACAGAACGCTTTACAAGAACCAATACTATAACTGCCGCAGTGTACAACCATATTACCCGTCATTACTGCTGGCCATTTTCAGACTGGAGGCTGTACCATAGTATACCAACCTGTAGTATAGGTCACTTTTTATAGTAAAATACAATATGCTTGGGAGGGCAATGCCCCTGATTTAATATCTGCCTTTTCATTAAAGGGACATGAAAGTCGATATTACATTTTTATAAAATCTGGCAGCACGTACAATGTAATTGTAAACAATTTCCAATTTACTTCTATTAGCACAATTACTTTGTTCTCTTGGTATCATTTGTTGAAGAGCACATATAGGTAGGCTCAATAGTGTATATATGTGTCAGAAGCGTTATTTGGTAGCAGGGATTGCAACAATGTTTGTAACAAAGTTATGAATTAACATTGCTCAAAAAAATATGCATTTTCATGAGCCAATCCAGGAATGCACTTCAACAAAGAATAGCAAGAGAACAAAGTAAATGAAAAATCATGGTAGTAGATTATGAAGTTGTTTAAAATTGCTGCTCTATCTAAATAATAAAACTGTAGTTTTTACTTTTATATATCAATTTAATAGATTCCAAAAATGCATCAAACCCAGTCATTTTATTAGTGACCAGCTGCCCCTACACCTAATATTATAAATATTATATTAGAACTTCCCTGGACTTGGCAACCCAGTACCGTACTGATGTTACTTTAATTTCATGGTCTTCTGGATTACTGGTGAAGTGTGACCACGTTTTGGTCCTGTGACTATTCAGCAGTAAGAATGCTCAGTATCTGATTTAATTTAATAAAAAGTAAATAATATATTTAATATAATTTAAAAGTTTTTGCAAAAAGTAAAAAAAATCACGAGATTCTCACCATCAACAGGAAAAGTATTTGTTTCCCCCTCCGTATACGGATCTTCTTGCTCCGCCTTCACCTGTAAATTCTCCACTATGACCACACGAAAACCTGTAACAAGGAGAAGCAAATACACAACATATATTTTTATTCAAAAAATCTTTTGCACTTAACATTCTGCTATGTTTTCAGGACTGCTTTTTCTTTTATCAGTCTCATGTCTATTCCACAAGCAGGCTCAAATGCTCGTACCTTACCCTTCTCCACTCACAGTTTATATAGGCCCCTCTCTCCTTTCTTCACCATACCTTAGCTCTCACGAACTACTTTCTATTTTAAAATCTATGTCACTAAACTGCACCACCTCACAGAAATGCCTCCTCTGCTATAAATCTCATTCTCACCTACTCTTACTTTCCATCTTGATTAGCATCAGGCAACATCTCTCCAAATCCTGGACCCACCCTCATTCCCGCCATTACCCAATCACGCACTCCATATAGCAACACACATAACCTAATTTCCATCCAATGCATCCCACACGCATACACTCCTTTCACCTGCGCACTATGGAACTCTCGCTCTGTCTGCAACAAACTTACAGCCATTCATGACCTGTTTATATCAAATGCTTTCACCCTTTTAGCAATTACAGAAACCTGGCTATCTCCTTCTGACACTGTTTCCATTGCTGCTCTCACACACGGTGGTCTTCACTTTAGCCATACCCCTAGGGCAGGTGAGAAACGTGGCGGTGGGGTTGGCATCCTGCTCTCCCCCTCCTGCACATATCAATACCTACCTCCAATCCCATCTCTTTCCTTCTCCTCCTTTGAAGTCCACTGTATTCGCCTGTTCTCCCCCTCTCGCTCAAAGTGGCAGTCATCTATCGCCCTCCTGGACCAACCTTCCAATTCTTTGACAACTCCGCTGCCTGGCTTCCACACTTTCTCTCTTCAAATATACCAACCCTAATTCTTGGGGACTCCAACATTCCCATTGACAACCCATCTGCCCCTGCTGCCTCTAAACTTCTCTCACTCACATCCTCCTTCGGTCTCTCACAATCCACCCTATTCCCGACTCACCGTGATGGACACTCCATCGACCTGGTATTTTCCTACCTCTGCTCTATATCTGACACCACCTGTTGCCCTTTTCCCATTTCAGACCATCACCTGGTAACCTATAATATTAATGCAACAGCTAAACCCACTTCTCCATCCCGCCCCCGCACCTGTAGAAATACACATGCTGTGGATCCGCTCCAACTTTCAAAAATCATTCAAAATCTCCTCCCTCACACCTCCACTATAACCTGCCCTGATCTCGCTACAGCCCACTATAACAAAACTCTCTCCTCTGCATTAGACACACTTGCCCCTCCCCAGCTGCGCAAAACACCACACCACCAGTTACAGCCCTGGCATGCTCAGCAAACACGCTATTTGCAAAAATGCTCCCGTACTGCTGAGCGTGTCTGGAGGAAAACTCACTCTGAACCTGATTTCATACACTATAAGTTTATTCTTCGTTCATACACTTCCGCCCTTCACTTAGCCAAGCAAACTTACTTCTCTTCTCACATATCTACTCTTTCCTCAAACCCTAAATGACTCTTCTCTACCTTTAACTCTCTCCTCTACCCACCTGCTCCACCACCCCCACCTGTCTTTAGTTCTCAAGACCTGGCAGACTACTTTTTAAACAAAACACATACTATCCGAAGCAACATCCCAACACCAACCTGCAATATTCCAACAACAGGCCCAATTACTCCTTCTGCCACCCTCTGTATCTTCCATCCAACCACTGAGAATTAAGTTTCTTCCTTACTATCTTCCTCACGCCTCACTACATGCCCACTCGACCCTATCCCTTCCCATCTAATACCCTCCCTATCTTCCACCCTCACTCCTGCTCTTACCCACATCTTCAACCTATCTCTCTCTACCGGCTCATTCCCATCTTCTTTCAAACACGCAAAAGTCACTCCCATACTCAAAAAACCCTCCCTCGACCCTAATTCTCCTGAAAGCTACCTCCCCATATCACTGCTTCCACTAACATCAAAACTCCTTGAAAAACTAGTTTACAATCGCCTAACCCACTTCCTGTCCGCCAACTCCTTGCTTGACCCACTGCAATCCGGATTACGCCCAAAACACTCAACTGAGACTGACCTTACCAAGGTCACAAACGATCTTCTCTTTGCTAAAAATATTGGCCACTACTCTATACTCATCTTACTTGACCTCTCAGTTGCCTTCGACACAGTTGACCACCACCTCCTCCTACAGACCCTTAGCTCTTTTGGCCTCTATGACACTGCTCTTTCCTGGATTCACTCCTATCTTTCTCACAGGTCTTTTTCTGTGTCATTTGCCGGCGACTACTCCTCTCCTATGCCTCTGTCTGTTGGAGTACCTCAAGGATCTGTTCTGGGTCCTCTATCTTCTCCATCTATACTTCTTCGCTGGGTAAACTTATCAACAGTTATGGCTTCAAATATCACCTCTATGCTGATGACACCCAGATCTACCTCTCCACCCCTGCTCTCTCTCCCTCTGTCCTCTCTCATGTCAGTGACTGCTTATCTGGTATTTCTTCCTGGATGGCCTCTCACCACCTAAAGATTAACATGTCCAAGACTGAGATCCTTCTTATCCCCCCCTCAAGCTCTACCCCGACTTCTGACTTCTCTATCCCTGTTGATGGCATCACCATCTCCCCAAGTCCGCTGCCTTGGAGTCACACTTGACTCAAACCTATCCTTCGTCCCCCATATCCAATCGCTTTCTACATCCTGCCGCAATCATCTACGCAATATTTCCAAAATTCACCCTTTTCTGAGCGCTGACACCACAAAGCAAATAATCCACTCCCCTGTTATCTCCCGACTTGACTACTGCAATAACCTACTCGCTGGCCTTCCTCTTTCCTGCCTCTCCCCCCTTCAATCCATCCTAAATGCCTCTGCCAGGCTGATCCACCTTTCCCGTCGATCTGTATCTGCTGCACCTCTCTGAAAGTCCCTTCATTGGCTCCCCATTCACAGAAGAATCAAATTCAAAATTCTCACCCTTACATACAAAACTCTCACCAACGCCGCTCCCCTCTACCTATCCTCTCTAATACACAAGTATACTCCAGCTCGTCCACTACAATCCAACAATGACCTGCTCCTTGCATCCGCAACTATCACCTCCTCTCATGCTAGACTGCAGGACTTCTGTGGTGCAGCACCTACCCTCTGGAACACTCTCCCTCGTGCTGTAAGGCTTTGCCCTAATCTTTCTACCTTTAAATGCTCCCTGAAGACTTTTCTGTTCAGGGAAGCCTACCACCCAACTCAATAATAAATTAATTTCACTTACCTAACATTTTCCTCATCTAACTCTGTATTAACATCTTTCAAAATCTTGCAGTCCTCACCTCCTGTTTCTCAACCTCCTACCCTTCTAAATTGTAAGTTCCCACGGGAATAGGGCCCTCAATCCCTACTGTATGTGTTTGTAAATTTTGTCCTGTATCTAACAAGTCTTGTATTGTTTTATTAAAATGAATTGTATCCATGTACAGCGCTGCGGAATATGTTGGCGCTTTATAAATAAAGTATAATAATAATAATAATATAGATTAGAAGGCAGTGAGGACTCTTCAGGTTTATGTCACTACAGTAATATAGACATAAATGATGTGGAACAACTCTAACGTCTCCAGTAATCATTGTGTTAATAGCATTAGCTATGAAACTTATTTCTTCTTTTCCCGTTGCACAATTTCTGAAACGGTAAGAAAAGGCAATTCTATTACCACCGTACCTAAATGTTTTAGACTAACTAGTCAGAGTATGTTAATGCCAGAGTTTAACTTCTCATGGAGACATTAAAAAGATTCCAAACATACTCCCCCACCACCTAGGAGTTATATTGTATGTGACACCTATACACATCATCATAATACCTACATATTGCCTCGGTTCTCCAAGCAGCGTTCATCAACAAAGGCCTAGTTTTCCTTTCCGTTGTAAACTGGTGGTAAGAAAAAAATCTCATCACACTGTAATGGAGATACTTATTACCACCAGTTTACAACTGCAATAGAAACTAGGTCAAATACTACTCCCCTTTATAGTGTAATAGACAGAAACCACAAGACCGTCATGCCCCATACTGAAATGTGGGAAAAGACGGTGTCTTATAATTTAATATTTGGGACAGTTACTCCACCCATCTCCTCTGATTTTTGCAGAACCTGAAGAGCGTTACAATTTACTATTTCAAATGTATCAATTTATAAGAACCTGCAACTTGTTAAAAAGAGGCTCAATACCAATACTGGTAAGTAACAAAACAAGTAGGTATATTTTCATAAGACGGTCATCTTAACCATGGCAACCCTACCCAACAACGAGAGCTCATTAAAATGCCATTGCAAAACCAATGACCATAAATTACATTTGCATAATAACGGAATAAAAAGTTTAATCGTATGCAGTAAAACAACTTTGTAACATACTGTACGTTCATTATTTACTTTGCCCCCTATACCTGGTGACGCCATCTACAGCATTACACTCCTGGGAGAGGAATCCAACTGACAAACTGCTCCACCTAATAACTGCAATTCAAGGTCATCAGATCTCTCACCAGAGTCGTCTAATACTGGCTCATTTTATGTTGAGACGTCATTCTCCAGGCAGAATCGCTTGCCTATTACTATGCCTCATTATTGCTTCTATTCAGTAGATGGACTGATGTGAGGAAAAGAAGATGACTGCATAAGCTGTCTGGCTTTTTGTACCATAGAAGGAATAAGTATTCCCCTGATCTGTAATCATAGATATTGCCTATTACTTGATGAGGAAGACATTTAGGTTACATTACAAGCAGATTGATATTTATAAATCGCGATAAACCCGCTAGAAATAACTTTTTTGAGCACATCAGGTAGCGCGCCTATTATAAGTTGAAAGTAAAAAATTTTGCTGACGCGAACCCTACCATCACTGGGGCTTTTGGAGGGGGCTGTGGGCCAGCCTCCTGCCCACTGTTTATGGCCCACAGAAAAGACATGGGATTTTACCCTATTTGCCGGGTCAGGGCATCGAGACTGGAAACCTTGTTACTGGCCGGAAGTGACTATCGGGGAGATGCGGCCAGGCATTACACAGAACATAGGTTCTGCAGGAGCAGCTGAGGCACACTTTAGGCAGCCGGGCTCCTGGAACTGTTTTCAGGTATCTTTTTACTGTGATAGCGGTTCTCGGGAAAGAAACGCTTTTTGTACCACAAGTGACTCATTGGCCCCGGCAATAGGACTAGTAGGAACCCCAGGGTGTCGGGTTTCTATGGAGACATCATTTGTTCAGGGCAGAAGTTTGCCCCACCCATAGCCAGGCTTGTGGAACTGGTTTTGGTCACCTGTATACCCCCACCGGCTGGCTTATCTGATTAAGTAAATCATGTCCCCAAACATGCAGACTCCAATAAACTTAATCTGATTACTGATAAGAGGTAGTCTACGTGCCCAAGTGCAGGGTTGGGGTCGTATGTCTTTTTCAACAGTTTGCAGACATTTCTATTGTTTGATCTAATGTTTGACCTGCTAATCTAATTAATGTCTATTCATGAAGGGGTATTGTCCCTGGAAGTGTATAAAATGTGTGTGAACCTTGTAATAAACAGTTATTCTTTTGGTTTTACCTGAACTTGAGTCCTATCTCTTGTTTGAGGTAAAAGGCTGGTGTCAGCTATCTATCAGCTGGAGGGGTTTGGAGGGCAGAAGGTAGCTTTTGGCGGAGGTACCCAGACGGGGTACCAGGCGGTCCGTCATACACGCTAACCAACACACACACAAAACTGAAGTTAGGATATTGCGATCGCGTTAACGTATTCCCCCATAGAAATCAATAGAGGGGAAAAAACACCCTACTCACGTGCAAAACTGATTGCCTTTTCTCAAGTGCAGTAAACCAACATGAAAATATTTCACATTCCAATGTTCTTTACATAGCAGAATATGTTTTATATATATATACAGTATACCAGCAACCTTTATGTAGCTTTTGCAGTCTAATAAAAGATCTTGTAAGTATTATGCATCACATTTATTTAGCTTCTAATATAAAACACATTTTAACGGCACTGATAAGAGTCTCACCATCAACAGTGGTTGTAACATTTTCAATCTTTATCGCTGTCACGCGATCATCAATGTCTAGATCTTCTTTTTCAGTCTTAACCTCTAACGTTCCCAGCGCACACAATGGAAAACCTGCAAACAAAGAATAGGAAACCCGTTAAGTATAACCGGGAGTGGAGATGGTTTTGTTATATCACTCCATGGTCTGCAGATGTGTTTCTGACTGTAACACAGAAGTATATCAGTTTACCAGAAATCTCTTTGTATAAACAGCAGTAGTGGGAGCTGACGAGAAGAAGGCAGCCGCTTGTAAGACCCCACATGGTTCTGTTATTTGTGTAAACCTCATAGACAAACACCCCAACCAAATGTGCCTAGGTCTATTCTCTACAACTAACAAGAAGGACTCTGGGCGCTGTCAGAAAGTTAAGCTGGTGCTGTATTTGTTTTACTCTGTCTACTAACCCAAAAAGTAACTAAATATTACTGTTAGCTTGTGACTGACATCTTGCACTCTGTTATTTAGCCAGCAATCAGCAAGCGCTATCCAGGTGCTGAAAAAATGGGCCAGCTGCTAAGCTTTTCTTTCCTGTTTTTGAAATAAAGATACCTCCCACATCACTACCACTTACTAAACCTGTAAACCCCTAAACCGCCAGCCCCCACATCGCCATAAACTAAATTAACCTATTAACCCCTAAACCTAACAACCCGCTAACTGTACATTAAAATTACATCATCCCTATCTTATAATAAATTTAAACTTAACTGTAGAATTAAATTAAACTATATTAAACTATTAATTAACCTACCCTAACTATTATACTAAAATTACATTAAACTTTATTAAACTATTAATTAATCTACCCTAACTATTATACTAAAATTACATTAAACTACAAATTAAATTAAATATATTATATAGTTAAAAACCTAACCCTACTCATATAATTTAAATCTACTATTAAAAATTACAAAGTTACAAAAAACTAACAACTAAGTTACAAAAACAAATAAACACTAAGTTACACAAAATATTTTTTTTTTATCAAATATTTAAACTAATTACACCTAATCCAAAAGCCCTATGAAAATAAAAAAGCCCCCCCAAAATAAAAAAACCCTAGCCTACAATAAACTACCAATGGCCCTTAAAAGGGCCTTTTGCTGGGCATTGCCCCAAAGAAATCAGCTCTTTTACCTGTAAATAAAAATACAAATACCCCCCCCCAACAGTAAAACCCACAACCCACACAACCAACCCCCCTAATAAAATTCTATCTAAAAAACCTAAGCTACCCATTGCCCTGAAAAGGGCATTTGTATGGGCATTGCCTTTAAAAGGGCATTTAGCTCTTTTTCAGCCCAAAGTCCCTAATCTAAAATTAAAACCCACCCAATAAACCCTTAAAAAAACTAACTAACCCCCGAAGATCCACTTACAGTTCTTGAATACCCGACATCCATCCTCAACGAAGCGGCAGAAGTCCTCATCGAAGCCGGCAGAAGTCTTCATCCAAACGGCATCTTCTATCTTCATCCATCAGGCACGGAGAGGCTCCATCTTCAAGACATCCGGCGCAGAGCATCCTCTTCTTTCAAAGTCTTCTTGAACAATTAAGTTTCCCTTTAAATGACGTCATCCAAGATGGCATCCCTTAGATTCCGATTGGCTGATAGAATTCTATCAGCCAATCGGAATTAAGGTTGAAAAAATCCTATTGGCTGTTGCAATCAGCCAAAAGGATTGAGCTTTCATCCTATTGGCTGATCCAATCAGCTAATATGATTGAGATCGCATTCTATTAGCTATTCCAATCAGCCAATAGAATGCAAGCTCAATCCTATTGGCTAATTGGTGGGCTCCGGGAGCGGAGGGATAGGGGTTAATACATTTAGTTAGTTGTGGCGGGGTCCGGGAGCAGTGGGATAGGGGTTAAACATTTTAGTATAGTGGCGGTGTTTAGTGACAGTATATAAATAAAGCTGGGAAAAAGCCGAATAGCAGCGAGATCGATGACTATTAGTTAACAACAGTCTGCTGCTCATCGCCCCGTACTTGGTGCGCGGCTTTTTGACAGCTTTTTATATAAATATGGAGAGCGTATTAAGGTCCGCGGCTGCGATGTTAGGCAATGTCAGGCGAGCGTATTGGTGCCGTCGAATGCAAGAAAGTTGATGGCTTGATAAGTAGGCCTCTTTATCTGAATCATGAGAGAAAAATATTGGGTTTCATATCCATTTAAGGTGCATAAAAAATCCTAAACAAAATTGTTCAGCAAAAATCGTATTTTATCAAAAACGTAAAATATGTATGTAAGTTAAACAGGAATAAATTGTATTGAATATGCATAGCGTAAATCTTAATTTTATGGCAAGACAGAAGGATTCATATTTTGCTCGTGCAATTCTATTTGTCTTTACTTCATAATAATTAGTTTCTTAAAAGGTATTTTTAACATTATATTCCTATCTTTCTCTTTTACCCCTTTTTGGGGTTACATTTTTTCAAATTTAATTTTATTCAATATCTCAATCTAATATCGTAACAGCCTGCCTTTAGATCGAGATAACAGCCTGAGCTTTATTGTATTCTGACCCCTTGCTAAGTAAATACTTTTCTTACGCCTAGATTACAAGTTTTTGTCGGTAAGGCTGTGCGGGGCTAACAAGCCTTTTTTTTCTTACCGCTCACTTAAGCCAACGCTGGTATTACAAGTTTTCTTCAAGCCGGCGTTAGCCACAGAAAAGTGAGCGTTGAGCAAAATTTAGCTCCACATCTCACTGTAATACCAGCGTTGCTTACGGTAGCGGTAAGCTGGCAAAATGTGCTTTTGCACGATTTCCCCATAGGAAACAATGGAGCTGAGCTGGCTGAAAAAAACCTAACACCTGCAAAAAAGCAGCGTTCAGCTCCTAACGCAGCCCCATTGTTTCCTATGGGGAAATTAATTTTTTGTCTGCACCTAACACCCTAACATGAACCCCGAGTCTAAACACCCCTAATCTTACACTTATTAACCCCTAATCTGCCGCCCCCGCTATCGCTCACACCTGCATTATATTATTAACCCCTAATCTGCCACTCCGGACACCGCCGCCACCTACATTATAGCTATGAACCCCTAATCTACTGCCCCCAACATCGCCAACACCTACATTATAGTTATTATCCCCTAATCTGGCCCCCAACGTCGCCGCAACTATATTAAATTCATGAACCCCTAATCTGCCGCCGCCAACGTCGCTGCCACTATAATAAATTTATTAACCCCTAAACCTAAGTCTAACCCTAACCCTAACACCCCCTAACTTAAATATAATTTAAATACATCTAAATAAATTTACTACAATTAAATAAATTATTCCTATTTAAAACTAAATACTTACCTATAAAATAAACCCTAAGCTAGCTACAATATAACTAATAGTTACATTGTAGCTAGCTTAGGGTTTATTTTTATTTTACAGGCAAGTTTGTATTTATTTTAACTAGGTACAATAGTTATTAAATAGTTATTAACTATTTAATAACTTGCTAGTTAAAATAACTACAAAAGTATCTGTAAAATAAACCCTAACCTAAGTTACAATTACACCTAACACTACACTATAATTAAACTAATTACCTAAACTACCTACAATTAATTACAATTTAATTAAATAAACTAAATTACGAAAAAAACAAACACTAAATTACAGAAAATAAAAAAAGAATTACAAGAATTTTAAACTAATTACACCTAATCTAATCCCCCTAATGAAATAAAAAAGCCCCCCAAAATAATAATTCCCTACCCTATACTAAATTACAAATAGCCCTTAAAAGGGCCTTTTGCGGGGTATTGCCCCAAAGTAATCAGCTCTTTCCCCTGTAAAAAAAAATACAATACCCCCCCCAAACCACCACCCACACACCCAACCCTACTCTAAAACCAACCCAATCCCCCCTTAAAAGAACCTAACACTAACCCATTGAAGATCACCCTACCTTGAGACGTCTTCACCCAGCCGGGCACAAGTGGTCCTCCAGAGGGTCCAAAGTCTTCATCCTATCCGGCCAGAAGAGGACCTCCAGACCGGCAGAAGGCTTCATCCAAGTGGCATCTTCTATCTTCATCCTTCCGGAGCGGAGCGGGTCCATCTTCAAGACATCCGACGCGGAGCATCCTCTTCATCCGACGGCCGAATGACTGGTCCTTTAAGTGACGTCATCCAAGATGACGTCCCTTGAATTCCGATTGGCTGATAGAATCCTATCAGCCAATCGGAATTAAGGTAGGAAAAATCCTATTGGCTGATGCCAATAGGATTTTTGGCTAATCTGTCTAGTAACAGGCTTGCAAGCCTGAATACTCTTGTCACCACGCTTAGACATAACAAAGTGTTCAATCTCCAAGCAGAAAGCTTCAGAGAAACTAAAGAATGGACCCTGATAAGAAGGTCCCTCCTCAGGAACAACCACTAAGATGGAAGAGATACATCCCCGCAAGGTCTGTATCCAGATCCTGCAAGACTATGCAGGAACTATTAAAAATACATATGCCCACTCCTATGTGATATGAGCAAAGACTTGTGAAAGGATAGTAAACTGAGGAACAGGGATGTTAGACTGAAATCCCAAAGAACCGCCAGGGATTTTAACAGAGAAGCCTGCTGATCTCTAGACCCTTAAACCTAAACGAGAAAGTTTGGCGTACTGCAATCTCCAACTCCAGCACCCCCCATTTGAGGGTTAACCTGGAAAACATCTCCGGGAGAAGCATTCACTCCCTGGAATGAACTGACTCTCAAGAAGTCCGCTGCCGGTATCCACTCCTGAAATGCGAATAGTGGAGAGACAACAAATGTGAACGTCCACCCACCGAACAATCCATGCCAATCATGGCTAAGGAACTCTAGGTTCCACCCAGGTGGTTGATGTAAACCACCAAGATAAAATTGTCTTGAACAACTGAGGCCATGCCATCAGAACATTGTAGAATGCTCTCAACTCCAAGATGGTTATGGAATAGCAGACTCCTCCCAAGTCCATAGTCACCAACCCAACAGGCTGGTGTCCATGGTCATCATTACTCAGGAAGGACTCCTGAAGCATGTGTCCTGAGAGAGATGCTCCTGCGAAAAACACCACAGGAAAGAATCTCATGTTGACAGATCATCCGATACAGAACCATATGATCCCCGTTCTACTATCTGAGCATGCATAACAGCAAACTCTCTGATGGAATCGAACAAAGGATGATGCCCAATGAAGCAACCATTAGACCAATTAACTCCATACATTGAGCCACTGAAGGGCCAAACAGTAGAGTGCAGAGAGAGGTAAGAGGAAAGAATCCTTGATTTTTCTGGTCTCTGACAAAAATATTGTCAGAGATAGGAACTAATATGGTCCCTAAGCAAACTATCCCCATAGCTGGAACAACGGAACCCATTTTCAGATTCACTTCCCATCCATGGGAATGAAGAAAAGACAACAAGATCTATATATGAGAGTTTGCTTGCTGAAAAGATGGCACCTGAACCATTATGTCGTCCAGGAAGGGTACCACAGCAATACCCCGAAACCTAAACCCTGCCAAGATAGCCCCCTCTGGGAGCCGTGGCAAGGCCAAAGGGAAGAGCAACAAACTGAAAATGTTTGACAGAAAGGCAAAACTCAGGAACTTGAAAATACCCGTCCTCCAGGTCTATGGTCACCATGAACTGACCCTCTTGGACCAAAGGAAAAAATGGAACCAATGGTTTTCATTATGAAGGACGGTACCCTGAGAAATTTGTTGAGACACTTTAGGTCTAGAATAGGACGAAAAATTATCTGGAAGGAAAGGTATGAATTCTGTTTAGTAATCCTGAGATACTATGTCCGTAGCCTATCTGGAACATCTCGTATCCATGTTTGGAAAAAAACAGAAAAATTCAGCCCCCACTTGATCCAGTCCTGGATTGGGGGCAAACTCCTTTGGGTCTATTCATCCTGTCTTGTGGTAGAAAAAAACCTTTTCCACCCGTAAAATCAGAAATATTCTTGTCAGATTAGGACCAAACAAGGTCTTACCCTTGTAAGAAAGCACCAGAAGCTTGGATTCAGGGGAAAAATCCACTGACCAAGAATATAGTCACAACGTGTAATAACCCAAATGTGAAATATCACTTTAAATATAAATATTGAGTATAACATTTGTTGTTGCATCTTTAATTAACCGGCGGTTAAGAATTTATAATAGGTGTTCCTTTTCCTCTTATTAAAGTCTTACTCCTTCAGACAATAATAGTTGGGAAGATGGAATATTGATATAGGTAATAGGTCTCTAATCAACATACAGCGAGTGGTGATGCTGAGACCCTTTACCTTGTATACATATGTATTATGGAAAGTGAATTAGGGTTAATAGAGTGTAACTTGATTAGCGCTTACCCAAAGTTATAATGGAGGAGGCACAGGATGGAAGATACAGTCACAGAGGCCAGAGGTCTGTACAGCTGTGGCAGGTAGTAAGAATGGCTCCTTCAGGCAGAGAGCGTGCTGCAAACGACAGTCCGGAGTAACAGCTGTTCCTGGCAGCGTGTGTTGAGCAGAAGTAGTCGGAGTGGCCGCCTGTGACGTCAGCGCATTCAGCTGAGCAACCTGGTAAGAGGTTGCTGTTAGAAATCCTTCCGTTAGGAAAATAAATAAGGAAAATAAATATAAAATTATGTTAGGAGAACAAAGGAGATATCATCAGGATGAGATGATAGGAATAAGTGAATCCAGGAGATCAACAACTATTTAAAGTATAGATCCAGAACATTGTTTCCAAGGCTAGGTTATATGACAGGATGTCATACACACAATACCAAGCATTGAAAGTAAGTAAAACGGGGCCTTAAAAGGAGGATTGAATGTGAAAATGAGGCTGCAGGGAAACACCATTTAAAGGAACAGTAACGTTACACAATGTCCCACGGGCTAGCACTGCAAAGCCAGATATCTTAGCTCCCGGCTGAAAGGCATGTTAGCATCAGCAATAGAAGAATTGGCTAGCTTAAAAGCTTTAATTCTGTTCTGGATCTCCTACAAAGGAGTCCCTACCAAAATGGAATAAGACAAGGCAAGGCAATAAGATGCTGCACTTGTTCCAGGTAAGCGTCCAGCTTAGTCCATTGATCCTGAAAAGAGCATCTATTCGCTCTAGAGATTGTAGTTCTCTTAGCCAGAGTAGAAATGGTCCCTAGTATTTTAGGCACTGTGCACCATGATATTTAATGGAGACAGCGACAAGAAACATCTTTTTAAAAACAGGAGACAGAGAATAAGGAATCCCTGACTTTTCACATTCCTGTGAAAAAACTCCTAGCACAGTCTGGAACAGGAAAAACTTCCACAGAGGAATCCTAGTATTTATAAAAATGACTAGATTATTTAGGGGTGACAACGACAAGCGTATAGGAGTTGCTCCAAAGTAGCCAAAACCTCCTTTAACAATACACAAAGGTGTTCAAGCTTAAATCTGAAGGTTACTACTTCAGCATCAGATGAAGGAATCTGGGATCTCACCCTCAGAGGCTACCGGTATATTCTCTTCATCAGACTTATGAGGAAGGCCAACCTGTGTAGCATTAGATGGGACAGAAACCTCACCATCTGAATCTTTTAAGTTTCTCTTGCATCTTCCATTAACTTTGAAAAAGCAGATAATGCAAATAATTCATGCGTAAATATGTAATACCTGATATGTATTAATTCATGATTCATATATGTGCAATATTTTTTGAGACGATTTTGAATTACCAGAAGTGGATGCAAGTTGATATATTTTTATGTGTATATATGTATATATATCAACAGCAATGCAGCATACAATTTCTAATTCTCATGTTAAACCCCTGTACCTTTAAATTCTAATTAGTGGATCCACCAATAGGATTGGAACACTGGGTTTTTAAGTCAGTCAGTTTTTAGAATTTTAAGGACTATGAGTACGGCTCTCCCAGCCGAAACACGTTAGTCTGTCTAAGGGGTTTATCCCTTCTCTCTATGTAACTGAACTTTTAATTGAATGTTTAATAAAATTTGAGTTTTTACTTTTAAGGTGCTCGCAAACTTTCTCTCTTTTTTGTGGTTCTAATGTTTGCCATTTGCTAGCACCTTGGCTGCACTGCCCACCGGAGCCGTCTCGAGAAGGGGATACCTTTTATTAGAGAAGGAAGGATCTGTTTGCTTCTCTATGCTACTTTATTTGTACTCGGTATAGCTGAAAGGAGTATTCGCTATTCTACTCAAGCCATTGGATCCCACCGTTATACTTATGGAACCAAGAAGACTGACGTAGGAAGTACGTTACCCTACGCGGACCAATCGACAAGGAGGATCGAGTCACGCCCAACTTCCAGACGACGCCCAGCATCTAGCGAGGACGCTCGCTCCGTGGATGGTGGACGGGCCGTTGCCCGGGAGAGCACGCTAGCCGTTGAGTGTTTGTGGGTTAAGCTGAGGAGCCTTGAATGTGTTACAGTACTCCCAAGGTACAGATAAATGGGATATCTCTGAGCATTTGAAAAAACAATTAAGGAACTTTTTACGTAGTAATACAAGGAGAGAGCATGAGTGAATAATATATCCATGGTGTGTGATAGCTGCATGCCTCATATCTCTCTGTATTTACAGTTATTACTATTGGACATTAATTAGGCATACTGGGTACTTAGGGTAACAAAAATTACCAGTGTTATAAAGAAGATTATACAATTTTTCATGAGTGGCACATATATTTTATGGTATCCCCCCAAAGACTTTTAAGCTGAAGTATTACATTTTTTTTTTATACAAGGATTTGGGTTCACAGCTGATCTGGTGATATCGTTCAAGGCAGTATACAAATATATATGAGTATATCTTGTTGGGACTCTTGTGCTTTCTTTGTGTCTATTACAACAATAGCCATAACAGCTCCATAGCAAAGTGAATTAAGTCCAATCCAGGTTGCACACAGTAAAATACAGAAAACTGAGCCACAATAAATTAAAAGGGGCTATCATTAAATTCCTCAGAAAATAATTAACCCTTAATCTCTAAATCACAAGCGTGCCTGTGTCCTGCCTATAAATATCCTGTATAAAGAATATATATGTCCCATAAAGTTGCAACTAATTATCTTTTATTACTTAAGTGCCCATCTCCCCACCTAGCAGACAAAAAGGCACTTACCTGCAATCTAGCCGTCCGGCAGGAGGACAGCATACACGGTATGAGAGGACGCCACTCCTCACAGAAGAAATAAGAAAGAACAGAGTAAACCTACTCTGGCTTTCTATACCCTGGGCAGCAATTATGCTAGGAAAACGCAGCAAGGTCCACCTCACAAGTTCCTAACTGCTTTAAAGCCACCACTGCCCTACTGAAGAGGCTAACATGGAGTACAGCTAGATCGAATCTTGAAAGGAAAGATCAGAATAAACTTACTCCGGCTTTCAAACTAGTTAAAATCTTGCTTGAAGTAAAAGAAATCCAATTTTCTTCAGACACCAAGGCCTCTATTTATCAAAGGTCTTGTGGACCTGATCCGACAGTGCGGATCCGGTCTGCAAGACCTCGCTAAATGCGGACAGCAATACGCCAGCAGGGAGGTGTCAATCAACCCGATCGTTCTCGATCGGGTTGAATTGCAGCAATGTCTGTCCGCCTGCTCAAAGCTCTGCTCTTTAGACCGCTGCTTCATATCTGCTGTTTCTGGCGAGCCTGAAACACGGGGCATCAAGCTCCGTTCGGAGCTTGATAGATAGGCCCCCAAAACTTCACCTCCTCCATGCATCAAGGCAAAGAGAATGACTAGGGGTTGTGGGAAGGAGAGTGATACTTAACAGTTTGACTGTGGTGCTCTTTGCCTCCTCCTGCTGGCCAGGAGTGGTATTCCCAACAGTATTGATGAAGCCGTGGACTCACCATATCTTAGGAAAGAAATAAGTATTTTAGCCTGTATTTAAGCTATATTAAGTATAAGCCTGTATTACGGCTATTTTAAACATATCTATATTAAGCCTGTATTAAGGCTTTACCAATTTTAAGGGCTTTGGTTGATCTAACTGGGCAACATCTGCTTTAGACCTTAGAGTCATGGGTTTAAATCTAGCCTGGTTTATTATAACTGACTATGTCAATGGTATTTTAAACCTGGATAGTCAAATATAAATATATTAGCCGTATTAGACTATATCTATATAAGTAATTTAAGCCTGTTTTTTGGCTATATTAAATATATTGCGCCTGTATTAAGGCTAGATCATAAATATTAAAGGTATAGTTTTTTTCTGTTAATATATTATACTGTAATTGTAGAATGTGCCAGTCAGATATAGTATATTAAGACTATTTTAGGTTATATCTATTGTAGTATTTTAAGCCTCTTAAGGCTACACCATTTGTAAGTATTTTGAGTCTGTATTAAAGCTATACCTATTAGGACAAGCCAGTATTAAGGTTATACCAACTGTAGTATATTAGCAGGTATAACCTTTATCATTTATATAGTATATTAGCCTATATCAAGGTTTTTCCTGATACAAGTAGTCTGTATTAAGGCTATATTATTTTAGTATTTTGAGCCTGTATTAAGACTATATTATATATTATACTATAGGTAAATATTTATTTGTTAGTATATTATTCTTTATAATCACAGCTATTAGTTTATATGTGTATATGTGTGGATACACAAATATTTCTTTAAAGTGAAGGTCAATTTTGATGAATTAGTGCCCAATTTTTAATAATCCTATTAAAAACAAGGGCACTTTAATTAATCAAAATTGACATTTCACTTCTTTTCTTCAAAAACTTACCTTTTAATCCTGGCAGCCGCTCCAGCGATTCCCACGGCCGTCGGAGCCTCTGCAGACGTCAGAAATGACGAACCCGGCTTCCTCCAATCATGCTTCCCCCCCCCGGGGAATCTTGGCCTGATGCAACGCTGTGATTGAAGGAAGCCGTATTCGTCATATTGGACCCGCGAAGACGGCTTGCGATTGGTGGGATGTGCTGGAACGGCTGCCAGGATTAAAAGGTAGGTTTTTGAAGAAAAGAAGTGAAATGTCAATTTTGATTAATTAAAGTGCCCTTGTTTTTAATAGGATTATTAAAAACCGGGCACTAATTCATCAAAATTGACCTTCACTTTAAGTAACATGCTTTACCTTTTGCAGGTGACCAATTTGCGTGTATTGACTTATATATACATATATGTTTTTGCTATAGCGTAGCTTTACGCAGGGTAAGAGTTAGGGTTTGGCCGTTAATACTTATATTTTCTAATTAAATTTGTTAGCACAGTAAGTTGTGCATCAGTCTCATAATTTAAAGAAAGTGAGTCAGGAACTCACACTTAGCACTTGCTCTTTCTAAATACTCCTTAGCCTTCTAAGGGCAAGAAACAGCACGTAAATGAAGGCCCTTCCGCCGGGCAGGATTAATAGGGGCGAAATAACCTCACCCCCGGAGGTAATGTGGGGCAGAGAACCCTTGGCCCTGAGGATACAAAACAGGGACGTCTGTGCACAGACTCCGACATTTTTAATCTGGAGGATCTCGATCGGGACTTATACCCTGACCATGTTTTGGGATTTGGGCGACCCTGATGATGGAGATCTCCCAAAAGCCCCTTAAGAGGCCCACCTGAGAGGACCTGAGTAGATGAGTAGAAAGATGAGGATCTCCTGGAGCCTGCTCACAATCTTTTTTTCAGTCCCTAACATTAGGCACCCTCATTCTTCTGAGTGGTCTCTTCCTCCTCATCAGCCTAGGTTTCTCCAGAGATGCCTTTCTCAATCCTTTGGTCTGGAGTGATTCTTTTGTGGTGTCTAGGATAAATGCCTGGATACTTTTGGGCTAAATTTGACTAATTTTCTATTTCAGACAAGGCTCCTCTTTCAGACTCCTCCTTAGATCATTCCATGGTTGAAATCTGGGCTCCCTGAGCCTTTTATCTGCTAGGCAACGCTAATATTACTATCTCCAGGGTAAGGCGTAGAACTGCGATATTACACACTTATCCCTTACTACAGTTTAAGCAACTGAAGAGGCAGGCTCTCCTTTGGTCGGGGACTCCTCCCTATCTTGATTGAATCTTTGGCCTCTTGTCCTCTTCGTCCAAAGCCATTTTCTGGCCTTCTCCACCTTTATTGGCCTCTTTCACGTGCTATCAGATTGTTCTGAATAATTTCATCCAGAGAATGTCCATCCACTCAGTGGATGGTTTCTCGTCAGTGGAGAGTTTCCAACATCCTGAGGCAGCATTGTCTTGTAGTCCCAGGACTCAGACATTTGTTCCCTAGGCCTAGGGCACCTAAATCACCTAGTCTAACAGATTTTATGGGTCCCTGGTCGCCCCGAAGACCTTCGAGTGGGGTGTCACTCCCACTGTGTGGACCCTGAGCTCCAGGTTCTAGAAGGGTTCTGCTATCCTTCTCTGATCTGTCTGGGTTCATTGGTATTTGGGAAAGTATATGGATGCCCTTTTCTGCCTCCCCTTTCCATGATGGTGTGTTTTCCCCACCCCTCTCTAGACATTGTTTAGTTTTCCATCCTTGCGGACCTTTTAAGTTTCAGAACCCTCTTACCTTGTTATTCAAGTCTCTGGCTATGCCATTCTTTCTTTCTTTCTTTCTTTCTTTCTTTCTTTCTTTCTTTCTTTCTTTCTTTCTTTCTTTCTTTCTTTCTTTCTTCAGGATCTAGCCTTTCAGTGTCCCTGGCCATGCCCTATGCCTGGTTTCACAAATTTTGGTCCCGGGGGCCCTGATATTTATTCTCCATTCTTTCTCAGCAGACGTCTTCTCCTTTTCTCCGATTATCTTCGCCCTCTTCCTGTTTTTCTCTCTAGACTGAAGACCTTAGTGACTCTTCGTCAGATCCCCTTTCATGCATCAGAGGGTTCATGCCTGGCACAATTATACTTCTCCTTTTGGAGCTCTTTCTGTTCAGGGTCTGAGGACTATCATCCTTCTTTGGTGGGCTGTTGCCTTCAGGTTTCTTGGCTATGACCATTGGGTCTTTCAGCGTGGTATTTTTCTTAACCTACTCATCATACGTTCCACTCTGTACATGCACTCCTCTCTGTCCTTTTGGGCTTTAAAATATGCAAAATATGAAGCCTCCTGTCTTGCCATGAAATTCAGATTATTCTAACCTTGGTGCCTAAATAATCTAGATTTTGTTAAAGACCGGAGACGAATATTTTCTCACCTCTTCCCTCCCTGGAAGTATAAATAAATAACTAAAATTTTATAAATAATAATTCATATATATATTATTATGTTTTTTTGTGATCTGTTATCTTAACCTTGTTAACTTTTGTTCTCCGTAGGTGTGTCTACTGTTATGTTGCAGTATTACTTCTCCCCCTTTTTCTATTTGTTTGCTTTCATCTTAAGGGAGCTTTGCTGGCTTGGACCTGGGATGTCTATATTCTTTCTTCAATGGAATCTCTATGGTCGTCCTGTGTGAAGTTTTCGAGTTGATGGACTTTCCTTCTTCTGTTACGGCAGCGAAAAGAGGAAGTGAATTGCTGTGCTTATGTGGTTATATGATCCGCTCTCTACTGATTGGATGTTTTTTGCTACTATGTTACTGTTTTCTTTGCTGCTGTTTGGAAGTCAATAAAGATTAATGCAAAATATTCGCCTCCTGTCTTTAACAAAATCTTCATTATTTAGGCACCAAGGTTAGAATAATCTGAATTTAAGTACATTGGATGTGTAAAAATATGCAAAGAAATTCATAGTTATAAGTACAAAAAAGTGTGATTACTGTAAAAAGGACTGAACATTGGCGTTCCGTGGGCGTGTATGAAATTTTCTGTCAAATCCCAGTGTAATGCTATAAACATTTTCGCACTACACATGTCACTGTTTTTTTTTTTTTTGCAAATTGAATGGTGGGACGTTTTGGCCAATAGGGGCCTATCTATCAAGCTCCGAATGGAGCTTGATGCCTCGTGTTTCTGGCGAGCCTGCAGGCTCACCAGAAACAGCAGTTATGAAGCAGCGGTCACATAGACCACTGCTCCATAACCTGTCCGCCTGCTCTGAGCAGGCGGACAGACATCGCCAGGAATCAACCTGATCAAGTACGATCGGGTTGATTGAAACCCCCTGCTGGCGGCCTATTGGCCACGAGTCTGCAGGGGGTGGCGTTGCACCAGCAGTTCATGCGAGCTGCTGGTGCAATGCTGAATACGGCGAGCGTATTGCTCGCCGTATTCAGCAAGGTCTGGCGGACCTGATCCGCACTGTCGGATCAGGTCCGCCAGACCTTGGTAAATAGAGGCCATAGACTCAAAACACCAATTATTCTGAAAGGAAAACCTAGCATAATTTGATTTGTATTAGGCGTAATATTCAAGTTTATAAACATGCCGGTTTCTCCCTCTGTACTTCATCCTCCATTGCAAACTTCTACTTAGCAAAGACCTCTTATTATTTGTTTAGGGGACACCTCACCACTCGCAGCCCCTTTTTTTTTATAGAATTCCATGAGGGCTGCCTCTGCTAGTGTTGCCGAGGAAAACTAAGCAAAGACGAAGACATTTTATAGAATCAAGTCCTAAGGGGCCTATTTATCAAGCTCCGTATGGAGCTTAAAGGGCCGTGTTTCTGGCGAGCCTCCAGGCTCGTCAGTAACACCAGTTATGAAGCACTGGTCTAAAGACCACTGCTCCATAACCTGTCCGCCTGCTCTGAGGAGGCGGACAGACATTGCAGGAAATCAACCAGATCAAATACGATCGGGTTGATTGACACCCCCTGCAAGTAGCCGATTGGCATGCGAATCTGCAGGGGAGCGGCGTTGCACCAGCAGTTAACAAGAGCTGCTGGTGCAATGCTGAATGCGGAGAGCGTATTGCTCTGCGCATTCAGCGATGTCTGTCGGACACGATCTGCTGATCGGATCATGTCCAACAGAGGGTTGATAAATCGGCCCCTAAATGTCCATTTATCTGAGCAGAGGCTCATGGGAGCCCCTATGTGCAGATCAAAGTTACATAACTATACCCAGAGGCCCTTATTTATATGAGGATATCCCCTTCTTTTTACTATACAGATTAGGGGAAGCACATACACACTATTGTATATACTATACAGATTAGGGGAAACACATACACACTATTGTATATACTATACAGATTAGGGGAAGCACATACACACTATTGTATATACTATACAGATTAGGGGAAGCACATACACACTATTGTATATACTATACAGATTAGGGGAAGCACATACACACTATTGTATATACTATACAGATTAGGGGAAACACATACACACTATTGTATATACTATACAGATTAGGGGAAACACATACACACTATTGTATATACTATACAGATTAGGGGAAACACATAAACACTATTGTATATACTATACAGATTAGGGGAAGCACATACACACTATTGTATATACTATACAGATTAGGGGAAGCACATACACACTATTGTATATACTATACAGATTAGGGGAAGCACATACACACTATTGTATATACTATACAGATTAAGGGAAACACATACACACTATTGTATATACTATACAGATTAGGGGAAACACATACACACTATTGTATATACTATACAGATTAGGGGAAACACATACACACTATTGTATATATTATACAGATTAGGGGAAGCACATACACACTATTGTATATACTATACAGATTAGGGGAAGCACATACACACTATTGTATATACTATACAGATTAGGGGAAGCACATACACACTATTGTATATACTATACAGATTAGGGGAAGCAC
This sequence comes from Bombina bombina, assembly GCF_027579735.1. Taxonomy (NCBI): domain Eukaryota; kingdom Metazoa; phylum Chordata; class Amphibia; order Anura; family Bombinatoridae; genus Bombina; species Bombina bombina. The sequence goes on from NC_069503.1 coordinate 81,862,080, forward strand.
ATACACACTATTGTATATATTATACAGATTAGGGGAAGCACATACACACTATTGTATATACTATACAGATTAGGGGAAGCACATACACACTATTGTATATATTATACAGATTAGGGGAAGCACATACACACTATTGTATATACTATACAGATTAGGGGAAGCACATACACACTATTGTATATACTATACAGATTAGGGGAAGCACATACACAGTATTGTATATACTATACAGATTAGGGGAAGCACATACACACTATTGTATATACTATACAGATTAGGGGAAACACATACACACTATTGTATATACTATACAGATTAGGGGAAGCACATACACACTATTGTATATACTATACAGATTAGGGGAAACACATACACACTATTGTATATACTATACAGATTAGGGGAAGCACATACACACTATTGTATATACTATACAGATTAGGGGAAACACATACACACTATTGTATATACTATACAGATTAGGGGAAGCACATACACACTATTGTATATACTATACAGATTAGGGGAAGCACATACACACTATTGTATATACTATACAGATTAGGGGAAGCACATACACACTATTGTATATACTATACAGATTAGGGGAAACACATACACACTATTGTATATACTATACAGATTAGGGGAAGCACATACACACTATTGTATATACTATACAGATTAGGGGAAGCACATACACACTATTGTATATACTATACAGATTAGGGGAAGCACATACACACTATTGTATATACTATACAGATTAGGGGAAGCACATACACACTATTGTATATACTATACAGATTAGGGGAAGCACATACACACTATTGTATATACTATACAGATTAGGGGAAGCACATACACACTATTGTATATACTATACAGATTAGGGGAAGCACATACACACTATTGTATATACTATACAGATTAGGGGAAGCACATACACACTATTGTATATACTATACAGATTAGGGGAAGCACATACACACTATTGTATATACTATACAGATTAGGGGAAGCACATACACACTATTGTATATAACTTGTAAAAAAATTATAACTAATCTAAAAAAAATCATTTTTCACACTTTTTGTTGCAAGTTTCTTACACATCATGATATAATGATAATAACAATGATATATACAGAAAATAATGGTATAGATAGAATCTGCTGTGTATCCTGAGAACAAAATATATATAATATGTGTGGGTTTCTCACTGACAAATGACCTATAGTAGGGCCTAAATATGAGCAGCATCTAAACACTGCAAAACAGCTCAGCACAGGGGAGTAAATGACCCAGCAGTTAAAGGGTTAAAGGGATGTGCTACTCAAACATCTTCTGTCATTCGTATGATTCAGCAACATTTAAAGATTTTAATTTTTTTGCCTGAAGAAAAAAACAAAAACAAAACACAAAGTGAAAGTTGTTGAATTTAATCCATGCAGATGGGTTAAACCCATAGTTGAAATCAACTACAGACCAGCATTGCACTACTGGGAGCTGGTTGAACACATCTGGTGAGCCAATGACAGGAGACATATATGTGTGCAGTCACCTATCACCAGCTAGCTCCTGGTAGTGCATTGCTACTCTTGAGTCTAGTGTGCTTTCCAACAAAGAATAACAAGAGAACAAAGTAAATATGATAATAGAGGTAAATTGAAAGAAATTGACTGAAGGTAGAAAAAAAGAGCATTATGTTTTATAGTACAGAAAATAATATTTTACTTCTCTAATAGAGACTATAGACACACAATGATTTTACAAACAGCCCTGAGAATCTCAGCATTAGAGGAACATAATAAGATCAGATTATTCTCACCGCCAGCTGCGGGTGTAGCGTTTTCAGTCTGCATTGTGGTCACATGATCCTCAGACTCCGGCTCCTCTGTTTCCGACTTCATCGTTATACTCTCTGGTGAGGTCACTGGCATAAACAGGGAAAGAGGCTCATTATATGATATAAAATGCAATATCCCACAGAGGGAGATCTAAAAGGGGGCGCCACAAAATAAAAACAATGCAAATGAAAATAAAATGACAAGTTCACAATACCGTAAGTTAATAAACAATTGTTAAAGAATCCAGTAAAGACTCTATAAAGATGATCCGCTCAAGTCGTTCTACTTCTCATCGTATTAGGTAACTATAGCTCCTAGAACAGTGATGGCTAACCCTTGGAACCTCAGATGTTTTGGAACGACATTATGGGAAATGTAGTTCCCGAAACAACTGGGGTGCCAAGGTTAACCATCACTGTCCTAAAAGACATGAAAGACCGCCTGAGGAAACGGTGAGCTGACCGAGAAACGTGTCACCTAATAAGGAGATTGTCACAGAGTTGGCGACTTTGTACTCTTTATGGGTGATGTGGGGTTTTGTATTACCCACCTTTAATAATCTCCCCCGCTCTGCTATCATCGTGGCGAGATCCGGACTAGATACTCTAAGCCAGTGATTTTTAACCTTTTTTTTGCCGTGGCACACTTTTTTACATTAAAAAATCCTGTGGCACACCACCATCCCAAAATTAAAAAAAAAATCATACATTGTAGCCTAATACAGCATATATATATATACACATACACACAAACACACACATACTGTATGTATTGTGCTGTTATGCCATGCCTCCTACAAACTACCCCTGCACTGGGAGTAAAAAACAAGCAAAGTTTAAAAAATATGTCACACTGTTGTCAGTCTGCCGTGGCACATCTGAGGATCTCTCATGGCACACTGGTGTGCCACGGCACACTGGTTGAAAAACACTGCTCTAAGCAACAACTGGGTGATCAGTCAGCTAAAGACTGAGAGTACCAGCTTGCGCTTTTGTATGTTTTCTTTTGGTGCCATCTGAAAGTCATTATATTATATACCCATTGTTATAACTCAAAAGGCAAAATGTTGTTTATGCCAAGGTAAATTAGCAAAATTTCTTAGATTATATTTTCACGCACAGGAAATAATGAATTTATAATCTGTGTAACCACACCAAACATAGTAGCTGAGGTTGAGAAAAGACATCTAATATACTTACAAAAAAGCTCCAGTTGACCTTGAATTAATGAAATAAAAAGGTGACCCAGTTAACACAAGCAATCATATCCCTGAATTCTGTTTCCAGCCAGAAATGTTTTTTTTTAAATAATTTTTATTGTGGTTCAATTCAAGGCATACAGACTTTGGAAGTCAACTACTGGTACATGGAACAGAAATAAACATTTACACAGCATATAACCAGTATAAGACAAGAAAAATATACATTACATGCTCATCTAACATTATACACTCTTGATGTACACAATATTTGCCTGACAAACGGTATACCTCCTAGTAGACTCACAAGGCCACTCTTTATAATAAAGCTTTATAATGTATAATTTAAGGTGGAGTTGTGCTTAAAATGAATAAACATATCTATATAGGATGTAGGGGCTTGCAAGTAAGGAAAAGTTATAGGCAGTATGGGTGTAGGCCACTGATTAGGCGGGGTGTAGGCCACTGATTAGGCGGGGTGTAGGCCACTGATTAGGTGGGGTGTAGGCCACTGATTTAAGGTAAGAGGGAGACTCAACTATTATCAACCCAGGGGGAGATCACTAATTATGCTTCTTCTATGATTATGTTGCAGCACAATATCAGCCATAGATAAGACAATAATATTACTCCAAAAACATTTAGAGAAAGAAATGGATAGCCTTTATGAGTATGCTGAAAAATAAAGCTCAAAGGCTATCATTTATGTTTGGGATATAAATGCGGAGGTGGCTGCATATGTTTGTTACAAGTTTTGAGGAAATATAGAAGTTGGGCACTGTTAAATGTATGAGCATACCGCATTTGATGTTAATAAACCATTAAACATTCAAGAGTAGGGAAAGAGACATGCAAATATATATCGAATAGAGTGTTCTCATAGATTAGGTAATAGGGAGTGAGGTATGGATTACTTAATTTGTTATTCATAAATTACATAGACACTTTTTCTAACCTGCAGCTATGTAAATGGCATTCACAAAATATATAGCAAAATGGTTACAGGGTATAACTTGTACCTAGTGATACCTAACTATGATCTTTAGTTTGACATATTTACGTGAAGAGAGAAAAAATAGGTCAAGGGACCTGTAGATGGAAAACAGATAGGATATCCTCACTGATTGGGCCTTAAATGATATACCATAGATCTTTGAGCATATGTTCATAGTTTACATATAAGCACTTTTCAACCCTGAAATTATATCAACAACATTCACAAAATACAGAACAATAAGGCTCTAGGATATAACTCTAATGTAATGAGATCTAACTATGATCTTTAGCTTAACAACCTTAAATGAACAGTAAAAAACAGTTATAACTCATAATAGCAGCCCATAGTGTCCTGGTTCCTCTAAACTTGTCTTAGGATAAACCTATGATATTTGATAATTTCAGCTGCGAGGGTAAACAGGGAATAATGCAACCTACTAACATAAAATGAAGGGGCACTCCAAGCAAAATATCACACAATAAACATGAGAGTTCTGTGAAAATCTCAATAATAATCTGTGAGGTCCCCTAACTTGTCAAAATATTCCTAAACGGGTATAATCAGAGTCTTTGCGGACTTTAGGAAGAGAAAGTGTCACTTAAATGGCATTCTATATTAAGCTCACTGATCTGTATGTCTGATACGGTCCGCCAGGAGTCTGATGCGGTCCGCCAGGATCCCAGCCCGAGTGTAGCTAGACCACATGGAAGTGGGTAACTGGTAAGTAAGATGATCGCGGGATTTGCGCCGCTCTTAGCTGTAGGGATCCATTAATCTGGACATAGTCTCCTGTTAGGATCCCCTTCACGCGATGTAGCACGCTAGGGTAGAAAGTGATGTTAGCATGTAACCGGGCTGATAATATTATTAGGCGATGCCTATGTTGCGCTGTGATGAATCCCATTAAGGTTAGTATCCGATGCGACACACTTCCCCGTTTCTTGATTAGCACTCCTCCGGGAATCTCTGTAGGTCTGAGCTTCATACCTTTCTGCATCAGCTCAAAGGCGGCATGACACATGGCACTAGGGCCTTCAAGAGCCGCCGAAGGCATGACGGATCCCATAGCTTCCAGTGGACTCCCAGCCTCTGCTCCCTCCTTCCTTACTGCGGGCCGCACTGAACCGGACTCTTGATCATTTAAGTATCCAGCATAGGTAAGCTGCAAGCGCTGGGGCCCCAAAGCACCACCACTCTCCTGCTGTACAGGAGTAGGTTCCGGCAAAGTGGGTTTCTTTGGGGTATAGCCGTGCACACAAACCGGCTCCTTACTAAGCGTCTCCTCAAAGGAAATAAAATAACCATCCAGTAAACGGCACAGCTCTTCTAAGATAAAAGGTTGCAGTCTCAATAGCCAATTTGATTTAGGATATATGCAGGCAAGTTAGAGAAAGATTTTACAGCTTTACTCTGAAAGGTGGACAGGATCAGTACTCTCAAGGTACTCCTTAATGGCAGAGGCCCAACGGCGCTCCCCCGGGGGGTTAGTTAGGAGGCCTCAACCTCAGAAAGTCTCTGTTAACTGTAGCTGGCGTTGTTCAGAGATATTATTAGCTCAAAATAAAGGGCTCCTTCAGCTGAATTTCATGTGCTGTGTATAACCAAGCGATGGTGGATATAAAATCTGATTGTGGTTAGATTAATGAAGAAGCCGTCAGCAGCTAGCAATTATGCGACCTGTCATGGCCGCCGCCCCGGAAGTTCCCCCCTAAACCATTTTTAAATGTATCTAATGTATTGGCATTTACTGCCTCCTTAGGTAATGAGTTTCACAATGTGATTGCTCTTACAGTGAAAAAACATTTACATTACTGGAGATTAAATCTCCTTTCCTCCAGTCTTAAATTGTCACCTCTTGTCACAAACAATTTTCTTGGAATAAACAGAGCTTCTGCCATTTCTGTATATGGTCCTTGAATATATTTATATAAAGTAATCATGTCACCTGTCAAGCGCGGTTTTTATACAATTTATTAAAATAATGACATACTCCAAAAATATCCTGCTTTGTACATCTGAAAGATAACTGAAGTTAACTGGAATTAACAAAAGATGTTTCCATGTTTCAAGAAGGCGAATACCATGTATAAGAGACTAGCAGGAATTAAACCAAGAACCTTACAGAAATAAGTGAGGTCCTGCATCTGCCAGGCTTCTAGGGCTACACATGTGTTTTGTTTATTTATAAGATAAAATTATTTGCCACTATTGTAGAACCACATCAGTACTGATGGCTAAATGGACTCTAACCTCTAGACTTCTGACAGGGTTGGGAACCTCTACCCTTCTTGCGTCAGGCAGTTCAGCATCTCCCTATATAGAGTCAGGCATGCTAAGCTGATGCTCTGTCCAAGATCAAATGTTTATTATTTTGTCTATATGATAAAGGTAATATAGACTCCTCTCAGACGGCATGTCTAATACTTCAAGGTACCACCCACCCCAACCACTAGCAGTATCTGCACATGTGAGACTGCAAGTGGTCATAACAAATACCCCAGGACACTTGAGAGTGGATTAATGGGTTGTGTCTAACTCTCAGCAACATTTAAGTCAAACAAAAGATTAAAATGATTCTCACCAATACCTGTGGGTGTAACATTTTCAGTTTTTATTGTGGGTAAATGATCCCTGGTATCTGGCTCCTCTGTCTCTGACTTCACCTTTATGATCTCTGGTGCAAACACTGCAAAACCTGTAAACAAGGGATAAAAACTCATTATGTTAATAGAAGAGACTCATAGTATCTCCATTTAGTAAAGTTGTATAATTCAATGGCCTCCCAGCACTATCTGAGACAAAGTGAAGAGTTCCCTCCCTAAGGTGTGTATTGTTACTACACTACATGTAATGTTTGTTCCCTTCCTCATGTGTGTATTGTTACTACACTACATGTAATGTTTGTTCCCTCCCTAAGGTGTGTATTGTTACTACACTACATGTGATGTTTGTTCCCTCCCTCAGGTGTGTATTGTTACTACACTACATGTAACGTTTGTTCCCTCCCTCAGGTGTGTATTGTTACTACACTACATGTAATGTTTGTTCCCTCCCTCAGGTGTGTATTGTTACTACACTACATGTAATGTTTGTTTCCTCCCTCAGGTGTGTATTGTTACTACACTACATGTAATGTTTGTTACCTCCCTCAGGTGTGTATTGTTACTATACTACATGTAATGTTTGTTCTCTCACTAAGGTGTGTATTGTTACTACACTACATGTAATGTTTGTTCCCTCCCTAAGGTGTGTATTGTTACTACACTACATGTAACGTTTTTTCCTTCACTAAGGTGTGTATTGTTACTACACTACATGTAATGTTTATTCCCTCCCTAAGGTGTGTATTGTTACTACACTACATGTAATGTTTGTTCCCTCCCTCATATGGGTCTTAAAGTAACTACCTGTCTACGGATGGATGCATAACACGTACCTCGATTACACGCACTATTACTCATGTGGATACCCCACACAGGGTCCTTATAATCAGGAGGGATGACTTATATGTCCGCTTGTTAACCTTGCATGTACAGGTCACTTTACTAATGAACTTTCATAACATTTACATCAACGTTGCTTGCTGACTAACCATTTTTGCAAAATTGACTGTCATTTCATATGCTGTCCGCTTTGAGGCTGCTATTACCATCACACGTTATGGAATATCATATGGCATTTTGAACATACTACAGCTATCGCTTATATCACTCAGCTGTTACATTTGCAATATACCTTTGAACTTAGCTATTAGTACTGTGTTTGTGCTTTTTCATTGCTAGCCGGCTTAGTTACCATATAAGGTGTATGTGGGGCCCATGTGTTATCTTTTATGTGTGTTGTGTATATTTTGGTGATGAATTTATGTCTATTTATTTGCACAATTAAATCACATTTTGGTATAATCTGTTTATTGTTATTAGAATGTATTTAAGGAGTATGCAGTAACCCTAGTCTTTTTAGGATTTACCTTATACCGGTAATCTCCTTTTCTCTCTATCTATTTTGTGTGTAAATTTGCTTACCAGATTGCACCTCCTTGACCATATATTTTGATTGGGTAAGGACACTATCTTTATTATTATTATTATTGTTACATAGTTGAGCTTACTTTTTTTTTTACTTACTTTTTTTTTTTTTTTTTATATTGCAAACACTGCAAAACCTGTAAACAAGGGATTACACATCATTATGTCAATAAGAGAAGTTCCTATTATCATGACTTCGTAAAGTTGTATAATTCAATGGCCTCCCAGCACTATCTGAGACGAAGTGAAGAGCTCCCTTCCTAAGGTGTGTATTGTTACTACACTACATGTAATGTTTGTTCCCTCCCTCAGGTGTGCATTGTTACTAGACTACATGTAATGTTTGTTCCCTCCCTCAGGTGTGTATTGTTACTACACTACATGTAATGTTTGTTCCTTCACTAAGGTGTGTATTGTTACTACACTACATGTAATGTTTGTTCCCTCCCTCAGGTGTGTATTGTTACTATACTACATGTAATGTTTGTTTCCTCCCTCAGGTGTGTATTGTTACTATACTACATGTAATGTTTGTTTCCTCCCTCAGGTGTCTATTGTAACTACACTACATGTAATGTTTGTTCCCTCCCTCAGGTGTGTATTGTTACTACACTACATGTAACGTTTGTTCCTTTACTAAGGTGTGTATTGTTACTACACTACATGTTATGTTTGTTCCCTCCCTAAGGTGTGTATTGTTACTACACTACATGTAATGTTTGTTCCCTCCCTCATATGGGTCTTAAAGTAACTACCTGTCTACGGATGGATGCATAACACGTACCTCGATTACACGCACTATTACTCATGTGGATACCCCACACAGGGTCCTTATAATCAGGAGGGATGACTTATATGTCCGCTTGTTAACCTTGCATGTACAGGTCACTTTACTAATGAACTTTCATAACATTTACATCAACGTTGCTTGCTGACTAACCATTTTTGCAAAATTGACTGTCATTTCATATGCTGTCCGCTTTGAGGCTGCTATTACCATCACACGTTATGGAATATGATATGGCATTTTGAACATACTACAGCTATCGCTTATATCACTCAGCTGTTACATTTGCAATATACCTTTAAATTTAGCTATTAGTACTGAGTTTGTGCTTTTTCATTGCTAGCCGGCTTAGTTACCATATAAGGTGTATGTGGGGCCCATGTGTTGTCTTTTATGTGTGTCATTGTGTATATTTTGGTGATGAATTTATGTCTATTTATTTGCACAATTAAATCACATTTTGGTATAATCTGTTTATTGTTATTAGTATTTATTTAAGGAGTATGCAGTAACCCTGGTCTTTTTAGGATTTACCTTATACCGGTAATCTCCTTTTCTCTCTATCTATTTTGTGTGTAAATTTGCTTATCAGATTGCACCTCCTTGACCATATATTTTGATTGGGTAAGGACATTATCTTTATTATTATTATTATTGTTACATAGTTGAGCTTACTTTTTTTATTATTTTTTTTTTATATATTGCAAACACTACAAAACCTGTAAACAAGGGATTAAACCTCATTATGTCAATAAGAGAAGTTTGTATTATCTCAACTTCGTAAAGTTGTATAATTCAATGGCCACCCAGCACTATCTGAGACGAAGTGAAGAGCTCCCTCCCTAAGGTGTGTATTGTTACTTACACTACATGTAATGTTTGTTCCTTCCCTCAGGTGTGTATTGTTACTACACTACATGTAATGTTTGTTCCCTCCCTCAGGTGTGTATTGTTACTACACTACATGTAATGTTTGTTCCTTCACTAAGGTGTGTATTGTTACTACACTACATGTAATGTTTGTTCCCTCCCTAAGGTGTGTATTGTTACTACACTACATGTAATATGTGTTCCCTCCCTAAGGTGTGTATTGTTACTACACTACATGTAATGTTTGTTCCCTCCCTAAGGTATGTATTGTTACTACACTACATGTAATGTTTGTTCCCTCCCTAAGGTGTGTATTGTTACTATACTACATGTAATGTTTGTTCCCTCCCTCGGGTGTGTATTGTTACTACACTACATGTAATGTTTGTTCCCTCCCTAAGGTGTGTATTGTTACTACACTACATGTAATGTTTGTTCCCTCCCTAAGGTGTGTATTGTTACTACACTACATGTAATGTTTGTTCCCTCCCTCAGGTGTGTATTGTTACTACACTACATGTAATGTTTGTTCCCTCCCTAAGGTATGCATTGTTACTACACTATATGTAATGTTTGTTCCCTCCCTAAGGTGTGCATTGTTACTACACTACATGTAATGTTTGTTCCCTCCCTCAGGTGTGTTTTGTTACTACACTACATGTAATGTTAGTTCCTTCCCTCAGGTGTGTATTGTTACTACACTACATGCAATGTTCCCTCCCTCCCTAAGGTGTGTATTGTTACTACACTACATGTAATGTTTGTTCCCTCCCTAAGGTGTGTATTGTTACTACACTACATGTAATGTTTGTTCCCTCCCTAAGGTGTGTATTGTTACTACACTACATGTAATGTTTGTTCCCTTCCTAAGGTGTGTATTGTTACTACACTACATGTAATGTTTGTTCCCTCCCTAAGGTGCGTATTGTTACTATACTACATGTAATGTTTGTTCGCTCCCTAAGGTGCGTATTGTTACTACACTACATGTAATGTTTGTTCCCTCCCTAAGGTGCGTATTGTTACTATACTACATGTAATGTTTGTTACCTCCCTAAGGTGTGTATTGTTACTACACTCCATGTAATGTTTGTTCCCTCCCTAAGGTGTGTATTGTTACTACACTACATGTAATGTGTTTTCACTCCCTAAGGTGTGTATTGTTACTACACTACATGTAATGTTTGTTCCCTCCCTAAGGTGTGTATTGTTATTACACTACATCTAATGTTTGTTCCCTCCCTAAGGTGTGTATTTTTACTACACTACATGTAATGTTTGTTCCCTCCCTAAGGTGCGTATTGTTACTATACTACATGTAATGTTTGTTACCTCCCTAAGGTGTGTATTGTTACTACACTCCATGTAATGTTTGTTCCCTCCCTAAGGTGTGTATTGTTACTACACTACATGTAATGTGTTTTCACTCCCTAAGGTGTGTATTGTTACTACACTACATGTAATGTTTGTTCCCTCCCTAAGGTGTGTATTGTTATTACACTACATCTAATGTTTGTTCCCTCCCTAAGGTGTGTATTTTTACTACACTACATGTAATGTTTGTTCCCTTCCTAAGGTGTGTATTGTTACTATGCTACATGTAATGTTTGTTCCCTCACTAAGGTGCGTATTGTTACTATACTACATGTAATGTTTGTTCCCTCCCTAAGGTGCGTATTGTTACTACACTATATGTAATGTTTGTTCCCTCCCTAAGGTGTGTATTGTTACTACACTACATGTAATATTTGTTCCCTCACTAAGGTGTGTATTGTTACTACACTACATATAATGTTTGTTCCCTCCCTCAGGTGCGTATTGTTATTACACTAAATATAATGTTTGTTCCCTCCCTAAGGTGTGTATTGTTACTACACTACATGTAATGTTTGTTCCCTCCTTAAGGTGCGTATTGTTACTACACTACATGTAATGTTTGCTCTCTCCCTAAGATGCGTATTGTTACTACACTACATGTATTGTTTGTTCTCTCCCTAAGGTGTGTATTGTTACTATACTACATGTAATGTTTGTTCCCTCCCTCAGGTGTGTATTGTTACTATACTACATGTAATGTTTGTTCCCTCCCTAAGGTGTGTATTGTTACTATACTACATGTAATGTTTGTTCCCTCCCTAAGGTGCGTATTGTTACTATACTACATGTAATGTTTGTTCTCTCCCTAAGGTGTGTATTGTTACTATACTACATGTAATGTTTGTTCCCTCCCTCAGGTGTGTATTGTTACTACACTACATGTAATGTTTGTTCCCTCCCTAAGGTGTGTATTGTTACTATACTACATGTAATGTTTGTTCTCTCCCTAAGGTGTGTATTGTTACTATACTACATTTAATGTTTGTTCCCTCCCTAAGGTGTGTATTGTTACTATACTACATGTAATGTTTGTTCCCTCCCTAAGGTGTGTATTGTTACTACACTACATGTAATGTTTGTTCCCTCCCTAAGGTGTGTATTGTTACTACACTACATGTAATGTTTGTTTACTGTTCTCATTATGAACATCAAGTGAAGAGGCATCTCAGGAATCCCTGGCTTTTGTATCTTTTAAAGTGAATTTATATTCTGCAAATTGAATGTTTTTACTACATAATTCTACCTAAGTATGCTTTTCAAAGACGGATAACTAGAGAATGAAGCAAACTAGATAACAGAAGTAAACTGAAAAGTTGTTTAAAATGACATGCTCTGTGAGAATAATAAAATCACAATTTTAAACAAGGACATAAAGTACTGAGCCATCGTTATGTATTATATATACTGTATGTTTATGCCAATATTTAAAAGGACATGAAAGTAAAAAATGTAAGTGATGGATCCAGGCGTCTTGATTAAAAATACACTTTATTTATTAGGCTTAAAAAATATAAAGTGATGAAAAACCAGGTCGGTTTTACACGTTTCGGCTTACAACTGTGCAGTAATCATAGACCCTGCTTGACAGTCTAACACCTGGGGCTTAAAAACCCAGGTAAGTAACAACATCACTCCCACTTAACTCTTTCCACACCAAACCCATTTGACAGATTAATGCCTATCTGATCATAAACCCATAAACATTTATAGTATTCTCTAAAACCTTTGTGCTAAAATCTCTACGTATATCCTCCTATGGAGCACACATCCTTCTATGAAAATAAACATACAGAATATAAGGTTGAACCTGACAGTCTGATGGGGTATCTAACCACTTACTTACGGGAAACAGGACATTCAATACCAAAACCAATTATACACAGCATATGCAATTCTAATATATGAATGTGCTCTCTTTCTGAATAGATATGGACAGTCACAGAACTTTCAGTACACTCCTATTCAAAAAACATAGACAATACATTCCTATTCCCATTACATGTGCAAGGATATGAAAACCAATTGATCAAAATAGAAGTGTATGCTATGGATAAAGAAAATAGTGTCAGGATGCCAGGAATCAGACTGAGACGAAAAGTGCAAAAATAATCACACCTTTATTAATAACAAAAGATAATAAATAGTCCACAAGTCAAATAACAAGCCAGGAGTCAAAACCAGAGCTGATAGTCAGACGAGCCGAGTCAGGAGCCAAAGCGAGTAGTCAGACGAGTCGGAATCAGGAACAAGGAGAACAGCAGAGTCAGCAACAAGCCAGGGATCAGGAACCAGGAGGGACGTCAGACAGCCAATACACAGGAACTGGAACATAGGCACTCACAAACAGGTCTGAGAAAACGCAAGGGCAAAGCATACTGAACAGAGGCCCTTTAAATAATAAGTGATGACATCACAATTCTGAGACTGCAACCTGTCTCACACGGATGATGTACAGTTGTCTGACCATAAAAGGGCGTGCAGGAAATGAGCAACATCACACACTATGCAGCAAGAGAGGTGAGTAAAATGGCTGCCAGCAGCACATGGCAAACAAAGCAGGGAAAAAACCCTGACAAATAGTCAGTAAATCTGGACATCAATTTTTTTTTGTTTAAATGACAAGCAGCGCTAATACCTAGAACCAACAATTTGTCTTTTTAGTTGATTTAACCTGTCACCTCCTCTCTGATGTCTTTTTATTACCTCTATAGCATTCCACCTGAACAATCGCACATCCTGGTTTTGCTCATCAATGAAGTGCTTGGCTAGGGCGGAACAGGGAACATCATTTTAAATATATGAAAGGTGATCTCTTATACGTGTTCTCACGTCACGAGTTGGCATCCCAATATATTGTTTTTGTGTTCAGAGAATTCTATCAAATTTACCACATATTCTGTGGCACAGTTGATACAGCCCCTAACATCAAACTCTTCACCAGTGACATGTGACTTGAACTTTTTTGTCACTTTAATGAAGCCACACGCACGGCACCTTCTACTTCCGCACCTGAAAGTTCCATTTGTCACTAGCCATGCACTTCCTTGATTAGTAGTCTTATTTCTTAGTAAGCTGGGAGATAGCAAATTCCCCAACGTTTTACCCCTTTTGCACACAAACCTACAGCCTCCTTCTATTGTCTCTTTCAAAGCTGTATCCCCATACATCATAGGCAAATTTTTTTTAATGATGTTATATATATCTGAGTATTGGTTTGAATACTGGGTAACAAATATAGGTTTCTGGTCTTTTGATACACTCTTTTTTGGACCAAGAAGCTGTCCCCTGTCCATCGTGTCTACATGCTTGCTGATAGTCTAAATCTGTATCTTAGGGTATCCCCTATCTACCATTCTGTCTATTAGGTCTTCCTTAGCTTTTTTATATCCCCTGGGATGGGAACAGTTTCTTTTAACCCTCATCAACTGTCCCTTGATGATGCCTCTCACTACATGCCTTGGGTGATTACTGGTAGCATGATAAAGATCAGTTTTAACTCTATTTCTGGCATAATCAGCAATGAGCACTAAATCAAGATAGCTAATCTTTTCCTTATTCCATTTGTAGTTTAACCCTTATACCCATCGTGTTTCTGTTCAAAAAGGAGACAAATAGTTCAGATCCTTCTTTGTCACCGTCCCATACCACAATCAGGTCGTCTATAAACCTTCTGTAATGGATCGTAGAGTCCCTGAATGGGTTACCACCTCCCAGAACAAGTCAGTGCTCTAGCCACCCTATAAATAAGTTGGCGTATGAGGGCACAAAACGTGCACCCATGGCAGTGCCTTGTTTCTGTAGGAAGTATTCCCCCCTCAAGCATAAGGTAGTTATGTTCAAGGAGGAATTTAATCACATCCAGTGTGAACTCTTTAAATACACCATCAAAATTGCCTTCCACTCTTCCCCCCCCCCCCATAATTCATATTTTATACAATGTGTCACCTGGGTACGGCACATATTTTAGGATGGCATAGCACCTCACAGATTCAAGCCAGCCCTTTCTTTCTTTATAATCCATATAATATTATTCCCTTTAACACGTTGTCCAGCATTTACTCTGCTCTACTTAAAGGTTTGGTTTATTGCTGTTGGTACATGCCTTACTCATGTTTGTTATTAGTTAATATATAGAGTAACATTTTAAACTCATAGCCTGAACAATATTTTATGCTTTATGTATCTCAGCAGATATGTTTTATTGCCGTTTGCATGGAGCATATATATATATATATATATATATATATATATATATATATATATATATATATATATATATCCCTACTGTTGAGTCATATGTTTACAGTATCTGGTTCCTACTATGTATATTAGTTGTGAAAGCTATTGGATAGTCGGTACATTTTACTGAGGAAATTCTTGTTACAGTTAAAGCTATGTAATTCAACACAGTACACTATTAAACTCTGCAGCCTGTTCTAAACTCCCTTGTCTCAGATAATAACCCCACCCCCCACATTATATATCATTTTATATCACTTTATATCAGATATTATCCACCTAGATAATTTCCTAAACAATTTAGGTCACTAATTTAAAACCTAAAGTCTCATGACACTTCTATATTTTTTTATAGTTACCTTAAAAGGCTCTGCCCCTCCATTCTCCTCCTCTACACTGAGCGGCTTTTGCCCGCTGAACTTCCCCTCCCCCCTCTACATACTTTGGCCTAAGAGTGACCAAGGAAAATGCCAACTCCCCACATTTTACCATCACTAGATTAAAGTGCACCCCTTGTGTCAATGTGGGGAACATTAGTCACATGATATAATAAAAACAGAAGTTCCATTTTAGTTAGTCCAAACCCTCTTTTCACACCATATTAAGGCATAACACGTGTCTTCCTCACCGCTTGTTTATCTCAATGTTTTACTTGCTTTAATGCATATATTGTTTATGGACGAAATGTTTATGTTTCATATCTTCACAACTTCAATAAAAAAATTTAAAAAAAAAAAAAATTGCCTTCCAGATCTAAAAAATAATCTATGGCTCTTAAACCTAGGTCATGTGGGATGCTGGAATATAAAGAGACCACATCAACCGTTAGCCAGCTAAATGTGTCTTCCCATTTTTAAAGAGGTCCAGTACGTGCTTGGTATCTCTCAGATGGCTATCTAGATTCTGGACCAAAGGTTGTAAAATCTCATCTACCTAGTTAGAAAGAGGTTCGAGAACTGACCCCAACCCAGAGACAATCGATCTCCCTTTCAAATCATTCAACCCCTTGTGCGTCTTAGGCAGATGATAGAAAATGGGTACTCTAGGATATTCTACAAACAGGCTGTCAAATATAATCCTGTCTATATGGCCATTTTCAAGTCCCTTGTCAAGAATAGAGCAGAGCTTTCTTTGTATCGATTTTGTGGGATTCACGGATAACTTCAAATAAACAGTTTCATCACTTAATTGTCTTAAGGACTCTGAGACATACCAGGATCTATCACATACAACTATGCTATTCCCTTTGTCTGATTTCTTAATTAAAATGTTATCATTTTCTTCCAGCGCTACAACAGATTCCTTTTCTTTTTTGGTTATTCAGTATTTTTGTGTCGATTCAAGAGGATTAGCTCATCCATAACCCTCTTCTGGAATAATTCCAGTTGCTTACCTCTAGCCTGTGTGGGATAAAATCTAGACCCTTGTTTGGTTACATTAGGGAAACTAAAAGTTTTGTGTGGTACTGATTGCACTTTGACTATCTGTATCCAAACCATCAGATGCAACACCTGAATTGGAAAAATATTTCCTGAGCGTTAACGATGTAATACATTTATTTACATCTAATATGGTTTGGAAAAGATTGAAATCCGCACTAGGGCAAAACCCCAAACCATAATTTAACACTTTAGTTTCCCTTTTAGTTAGGGGATGGGAAGACAGATTTAAAACTGCACCATCTTGGGTTATTTATCTCTCAGATTCTGTTGTCTCAGTTGGTATCTGTTCTGTTGTGGTTTCTGGCTCTCTATACCTGTTCTCTGTCCTCCGCCTTTGGTAGCATCCTGAACCTTCTGAAAAAACTGTTGTTTAGGTTGACAGGTCTTCTTTTGAACTTCATTATTTTTATTTGCCAGTTCTTTTGGCCTCTTTTCCCTGTTCTGTATATATAACCATTTTTGTCCAACTTGCCTGGGGTTTTCTACAGGGGGACATGTGACAGGTTGACCAACTGCTTCATCTACTTCTGACTGGGAAAATTCATCTAAAGTTAGTATTTCTATCCCTGATGCGGAATCATCCTCATCCGTCTGCTCTACATCACTGAAAATACCCTTTTTGTTTTTTCTAAGTCTGTGCCATTTTTTATTATTTTTATTTACTTGAAATTTTTAAAGAGGTCCAGTACGTGCTTGGTATTATCTGATTTATCAGCCTCAGATAATTCATTAGATACACCCATCTGACCCTTCTTATGGGGTCTTCTAGAACCCTTGGTCCATAAATAGACCTTCTCATTGGCATAATCTTGACTGTCTCTTAAGAACTTAGAATGTTTAGGGTTTATTGTTGTCTGCCTAGCTTCTTCAACTGCTTCTTTGAGTAGGGTATCATAAGTGGCATACTCAGGTACTTCCTTAAACTTATTAATTTCATATTGGATTTTTACAATCTCCTCCTTTAGTTTAACCAGTTGCTCAATCTTATATTTGACCAACAGTCCATTAAACGTATAGAGCACTCCGTCAGTACTTCATTCCACTCTGCTATGAACACATTTGGATATTTTTGCAGTCTTAGGACTCTTGGTATCATTCCTCTCTCAATATATTTATTGAATAACTATTTATCTAGACGCAGTCGCTGCTCCTTAGTTCTCGGTCTTGGTTGGTTGAGACAAATTCGTAAGTTTTATGTTGCCAGTGCCCATTTTAAACAGTTCCTCTAAATCCAAGCTGTCAATATTCCAGTCATCTGTGGTATGGAGTGAGTAAAAGTATTTTTGTGACTGTGTTTCCATTATGTGAACACCCAAGGCATGTAGTGAGAGGCATCATCAAAGGACAGTTGATGAGAGTGAAAAGAAACTGTTCCCATGCTGGGGTATATAAAAAGGCTAAGGAAGAACTAATAGACAGAATGGTAGATAGGGGATACCCTAAAATACAGATTGAGACTATCAGCAAGCATGCAAAAACGAAAGTATTCCAGAACGAGTTTGTTGAAAAAAGGTAGTAAATTGTATTCCTTAAAATTGTATGAAACAGCATACAACAACATGGGGTTTAGTGAGGACAAAAAGACTTCTGAACGGTTTCGGTCGTATTGACCGTAATCATAGAAATCAGCAAGCATGTAGACACAATGGACAGGGGACAGCTTCTAGGTCCAAAAAAGAGTGTGTCCAAAGACCAGAAACCTGTTGTTACCCAGTATTCGAACCAATACTCAGATATATGTAACATAATAAAAAAAAAAAATATTTGCCTATGATGTATGGGGATACAGCTTTGATAGAGACAATAGAAGGAGGCTGTAGGTTTGTGCACAAAAGGGGTAAAACGTTGGGGAATTTGCTATCTTCCAGCTTACTAAGAAATAAGACTACTAATCAAGGAAGTGCATGCCTAGTGACAAATGGAACGTTCAGGTGCGACAGTAGAAGGTGCCGTGCGTGTGGCTTCATTAAAGTGACAAAAAAGTTCAAGTCACATGTCACTGGTGAAGAGTTTGATGTTAGGGGCTGTATCAACTGTGCCACAGAATATGTGGTAAATTTGATAGAATGCTCTGAACACAAAAAACAATATATTGGGCTGACAACTCGAGACGTGAGAACACGTATGAGATCACCTTTCATATATTTAAAATGATGTTCCCTGTTCCGTTGTAGCCAAGCACTTCATTGATGAGCAAAACCAGGATGTGCGATTGTTCAGGTGAAATGCTATAGAGGTAATAAAAAGACATCAGAGAGGAGGTGACAGGGTAAATCAACTAAAAAGACAAGAGACTTACTGTATTTTTAAGCTCAAGACACAGATACAGTCAGGGTATAACTCTGAGCGTGACATCATAAATTTTTGGTTCTTGGTATTAGCGCTGCTTCTCATTTAAACAAAAAAAATTGATGTCCAGATTTACTGACTATTTTCTTTATCCATAGAATACACTTCTATTTTGATCAGAAAAAACAACAAGGAAGAGGCGCCAATGGTGCAGATCAATGGGGATTCTTATGGTGTACCAATAGTATATAAACACAGGGTACTCACAATCGGTAAAGGCATTCAATTATGCCAATAGAGACAGGCTGGATTTCAACAGCAATCCAGCTGGCTGAGCATGGAGGCAGCTCTCTACCGGTATCCAACTGGAGAAAATCTAAAAGTGCAAGCAAAGAATAGAGGCGCCAATGGTGCAGATCAATGATGGTTTCAGTAGAAATATTAACCAAGGTTGCACAGGGTACTCACATGTTTTGGAGGCAATCACTTATGCCCATAGAGACAGGCTGGATTTTACAGCAATCCAGCTAGCTGATCCAAAATGAGATGGTAGGTTTGTGGGTGTTAGAGTATTAACACTCTAAAGTAGCATAGCAGAAAAAGTACCATACATATCACTAGGAGTGGATTTATATAAAAGTAGGTTTATTAAAACATATAAAAAAGTATACCACTCATCTCAGTGTTAAAAATTTATGTAATACATAAGGAATACATGCGATGCGTTTCTCAGATATACTGTTTCCTCAGGCATGTTTCTAAACAAATCTTTACCTCCTTATATAGGGCTATGCTACTGATAATACACCCACATCCCACCCCCAACACTTATCAGGTGTCAGACCAATCAAAATCCATCATTTGCGATGGCACCACCCCTGCTGCAATATAATAAATAAATTCTCTGTAGGGGATATAGTTACCTATAATATAAATATATAAACTCAATTATTCTTAAATTGTGTATTTATACATTGGTATTTTACAAAAAATGGCACTTATACAATGAGCATTTGACAGTCTGAAGTGTTTGTAATTTCTATGATCTAATTGGATATCCTAGCCATCAGTCATGATGTATTGGGGCAGTTCATAGTGAGGGCTCGGTGGTACGTCTATTTAGCCATCAATCAAAAGTGTTGGCACGCTAAATCACCTACAGCCATTCTACCTAGTCCTACGCTGTCACTCAGAATGATAACTTCCAATCAGAGCGCTGACACAGGGCGCGCCTCTATTTCTGCTGTTATAGGCTGTATGCCGGTGTCTTAAAGTAATCCCTCTACCATAGGCATTTCTATACCACGTCACTTCCGGTGACGTTTAATCAGCTGGTGGAGGTTTGTGGCGCTCACTGCGCATGCGCTAGAGGCCCAAACTCCTTACAACAGCTGATGCGAAGATACAAAGAATGATGTGGCACGCGCACGTTACTGGTTACAAAATCCCAATGAACGTGTTTGTTCATTGGATTTTGTAACCAGAAAGGGTCGCAGAATATGTACACCGACAGCGACGAGGAGCAGAAGAAATATAGCAAGGGATCAAGAGCCCAGCGCAGCTCCTTAGGTTAGAGGAATTCAGAAACTGCGTTATTTATTTGCACATCCTGTGAGATTTTTTTTTTTTTTACATCGTGCTGTGCACTTTTTTTCAAATTATGACAGTTTATGAACAAGGATCAGAGAATAGAAAAGCACCAGAGATATAGTGTGAGATATAGTACGTAGCAGACGTATTCAATATATTTCCTACCGCATCTCACAATGTTAGTCAATACAATGTCAGTACCGTTTCTGGTTACAAAATCCAATGACACACCGCTTGTTCATTGGGATTTTGTAACCAGTAACGTGCGCGTGCCACATAATTCCTCATCAGCTGTTGTAAGGAGTTTGGGCCTCTAGCGCATGCGCGGTGAGCGCCACAAGCCTCCACCAGCTGACAAAGTGACGAGGTATACACATTCCTACGGGTAGAGGCATAACTTTAGAACACCGTAATTAACGCTCACTAGTGTCTTGGGAATTGTATTGATAGGTCCTGGATAATAGTAAACAAAGCCTCCCATTGGTCTTACCTACGGAAGTCATGTAGAAGAGGATACTACTATTGGTCCATGGTAATAATAATAACAATGGAACTAGCAACCCCATTGGTCCACCCTCGGGTGGTAGTCATAACATTGCTGCGCAAATAAAGTGTTTTATGTAAATACGATCGCTATCAAAGTTGACATATTACATAACCAATACTATTGGTGGCATAATAGGAATAAACAGTTATTATTGTATAATGGGAATCGTGATCATTTAGGTAGTTCATGTGAATAAAAATTGCATTAATCAGAACGTGATTTTCTAGGGGATATATGTGTGATAGCCATAATAAAAAAATGGCGAGAATGAAATAAGTATGCTCAAAAGAGGTGCAAACACAACAATATTCTTACTATGTAAGAGATATGTTATAAATATACAGTGTATATACACGGAAGGTATATATATAAGAATGGAATATATATACAAATTAAGGACTGGTGAAAAAATGAGGAATGCTATATGTGATGTATATAAAGAATTTTTGGATATGACAATGTGCTAATTTTAAGTGTAATCATTTTAAAAACCTATTACCTTATCCTTCTGTGGATTTAAGTGTGGAATACTAAGGTAATCATTTTAAAAACCTATTACCTTATCCTTCTGTGGATTTAAATTACATAGTGTGGGACACAAGTAGAATAGTAATTTTATAATAAGTGAACAAATGCCAGTGGATATTTTCTCCTGTTAGGAGATAAATAATCTAACTAAATAGGTGATAGGTAAATACGTTGCAGTGCTGATAAAAGACTCCCTTATCTAAAATATAGGACATAAAGTGATACATATAATAAGAAATATCTAACAAATTTCAATGTAGCTAGTTTGCGAATTTCTAATATCTTAAAGTGTATTGTAATCAAAACTAAATATAGTGTAAGCAGCCGGGGAGGTGTGCCAAAAAAACAGTCTTTAGGTCATTTGACCCATAAGTGTATATTCAGACCCCTAGTAGTTGAGATCCAATATACACCTAAGAGGACCAAACTACTTTAGTCCCTAGTCTGACTAATGCAAGGGGAATAAGCTAGACAGACCACAAAAAGTAAAGCTAAACAAATGCTATGGAGTCTAAGACTTCATTGAGCCCCGTAGGAAAAAACGTTTGGAATTTGAAGATCCAATACGTTTCCCTTTGTCTCAGGCGGGTAAATCTATTGTAATGGTGACTACTGGGAACACTTTCTAAAGGTGTAATACTAAATTGACATCTGCCTTGCATACTTTTGGTACAATTGTGCCTAGAGACACTGTGTTTAGATGAATTTTTGATTACATTCCTTTTATGTTCCCCCCATCTCAGTCGCACATTCCTAGAGGTGCGTCCAATGTACTGGACCCCACATGCACATGTAAGTGCATAAATGACGTAACTAGAATTACATGTGAGGTGTTCAACAATCTGATGTTCTTCTCCTGTTGCATGGGATATTATAGATTTTTTTCTATGTGTAATAAATTTGCACATATGGCACCGTCTGTGTCCACATCTATAGGTGCCAATGTTATTATCATTCCTCCTAATCATAAAATCCTGATTCCTGGACCCATTTTTATTGTATTTGATGTATTTTTTTGTCATAACTACCTTACTAGGTGCCAACTTTTGTTTCAAAGTTGGAGCCCTCCTGTACACTACCCTAGGTTGGGGGGTCAACACTTTTTTTTTTAAGATAGACCAATGCTTTTTTATAATTCTATTGACTGCCCTAAAGTTGGAATTATATTGAGTGACAAATAAAGGTTGGCCCTGAAAACCTGTATTTTCTGTCTCCTTTTTGGATCTAGTCCCACAAGATAACAAGGCATTTCTGTCTAATAGTCTTGCTCGATTATAACCATGTTCTATTAGACTCTCTGGGTAGCCTTTTTCCCTAAACCTATCCTTTAATATGAAGGACTGTTCATCATACATATTGATAGAACTGCAGTTGTGCCTAATGCGGCAGAATTGGCTATAAGGAATATTGGTTTTCCAGTTGTTATAGTGATTACTGGAATAATGTAAAAAATTATTACAGTCTACTGACTTAAAATAGGTGGAGGTACAAATGGTTCCATTTGTCCCCCAAGTCAACAGTAGATCCAAAAATTCGATTGTTTGTATCTGTATGTTAGATGTAAAATCAATACCCATATTATTATTATTTAAAAAGTCAACAAAGTCTTGTGCTTCTTCAGTGGACCCCTCAAAAATGAACAGTAGATCATCTATGTAACGGCCATAGAACACCAGATTGCCCCTCCACTTTGTATTATAGATAAAGGTTTCTTTGAAAATCCCCATAAAGAGGTTGGCAAAGCTGGGGGCAAATCTGGTGCCCATGGCCGTTCCCTTGATCTGTAGATAGAACTGATCTAAAAATTGAAAATAGTTGTGTTTGAGGATGAAATCTATAAGAGTGATTAGGTATTCTTTCTGTTTGTCCGGCATGTATATATCCCTATCCAAAAAAATCGAAGTGGTTTTCAACCCCGACTCGTGTGAGATATTGGAGTATAGTGCTCCTACGTCGCAGGACAGCCATATATTATTATTTTTATACTGTATATGTGTCAATTTTTGCAACAAGTCTGTACTATCTTTAATGAAAGAGGGGAGATAATGAACATATTTTTGCAAATAAGTGTCCACATATTCACTTAACCTATCGGTTATGCTGTTAATACCCGCTATAATGGGTCGCCCTGGCGGTTTGAGAGCATCTTTATGCAATTTTGGGAGATGGTAGTAATAGGGTACATTCGGATGATCCGGAAGTAAATATCTTTTTTCTTTCTTGCTTAAAATGCCCATCTTACCACCATCTTCCAAAATTTGAACCAGTTTTTTTGAAAATGTTAGAGTGGGATCTTGAGTTAGTTTCCTATAATAATTAGTATCATAAATGATACGTTCAGCTTCTCCAGTGTAATCAGAATAATTCTGAATTACTATGGCCCCACCTTTATCGGCCTGGGGGATGACAATATTTTTGTCACCCGTCAGGCGTCTGAGGGCTCTCTCTTCATTTGGCCAAATTTTCTTATTACCAATAATATGGTTGGGAATTTTCTCCCAATCATCCAATACTAGCTGCTGGAATAAATCTATATATGAAACGTCCTCTTTAGGTGGATTAAATGTCGATGTTGGTGAGAGTGAGGTGTGAATGACAGAATCAAAAAGTTCCTCCATAAGCTGCTCAGGTTCACAATATAATAGATCAATAACAATAGAGACATATAAAATCAATGATGTTAATAGACAGTGGAATATTACCACACCAAACACCTGAACAAAAGTCCACCGTTAAAAGTCCAAGGGCAATTGGTAAAATGCCCATCTTACCACCATCTTCCAAAATTTGAACCAGTTTTTTTGAAAATGTTAGAGTGGGATAAAATGCCCATCTTACCACCATCTTCCAAAATTTGAACCAGTTTTTTTGAAAATGTTAGAGTGGGAACACTTTATTACATATAGAAAAAAATCTATAATATCCCATGCAACAGGAGAAGAACATCAGATTGTTGAACACCTCACATGTAATTCTAGTTACGTCATTTATGCACTTACATGTGCATGTGGGGTCCAGTACATTGGACGCACCTCTAGGAAGGTGCGACTGAGATGGGGGGAACATAAAAGGAATGTAATCAAAAATTCATCTAAACACAGTGTCTCTAGGCACAATTGTACCAAAAGTATGCAAGGCAGATGTCAATTTAGTATTACACCTTTAGAAAGTGTTCCCAGTAGTCACCATTACAATAGATTTACCCGCCTGAGACAAAGGGAAATGTATTGGATCTTCAAATTCCAAACGCTTTTTCCTACGGGGCTCAATGAAGTCTTAGACTCCATAGCATTTGTTTAGCTTTACTTTTTGTGGTCTGTCTAGCTTATTCCCCTTGCATTAGTCAGACTAGGGACTAAAGTAGTTTGGTCCTCTTAGGTGTATATTGGATCTCAACTACTAGGGGTCTGAATATACACTTATGGGTCAAATGACCTAAAGACTGTTTTTTTGGCACACCTCCCCGGCTGCTTACACTATATTTAGTTTTGATTACAATACACTTTAAGATATTAGAAATTCGCAAACTAGCTGCATTGAAATTTGTTAGATATTTCTTATTATATGTATCACTTTATGTCCTATATTTTAGATAAGGGAGTCTTTTATCAGCACTGCAACGTATTTACCTATCACCTATTTAGTTAGATTATTTATCTCCTAACAGGAGAAAATATCCACTGGCATTTGTTCACTTATTATAAAATTACTATTCTACTTGTGTCCCACACTATCGGCTAGATTTGGAGTTTTGTCGGTAACGACCCGAAAAACTAACGCCGGCTTTTTTCTGGCCGCACCATAAAAATAACTCTGGTATTGAGAGTCCACATAAAGGCTGCGTTAGGCTCCAAAAAAGGAGCGTAGAGCATTTTTAACGCAGCTTCAACTCTCGATACCAGAGTTGCTTACGCAAGCGGCCAGCCTCAAAAACGTGCTCGTGCACGATTCCCCCATAGGAAACAATGGAGCTGTTTGAGCTGAAAAAAAACCTAACACCTGCAAAAAAGCCGCGTTCAGCTCCTAACGCAGCCCCATTGTTTGCTATGCGGAAACACTTCCTACGTCTGCACCTAACACCCTAACATGTACCCCGAGTCTAAACAAACCTAACCTTACACTTATTAACCGCTGACCCCTGCATATTATTATTAACCCCTAATCTGCCGCTCCGTAAACCGCCGCTACTTACATTATCCCTATGTACCCCTAATCTGCTGCCCCTAACACCGCCGACCCATATATTATATTTATTAACCCCTAATCTGCCCCCCACAACGTCGCCTCCACCTGCCTACACTTATTAACCCCTAATCTGCCGACCGGACCTGAGCGCTACTATAATAAAGTTATTAACCCCTAATCCGCCTCACTAACCCTATAATAAATAGTATTAACCCCTAATCTGCCCTCCCTAACATCGCCGACACCTAACTTCAAACATTAACCCCTAATCTGCCGACTGGAGCTCACCGCTATTCTAATAAATGTATTAACCCCTAAAGCTAAGTCTAACCCTAACACTAACACCCCCCTAAGTAAAATATAATTTACATCTAACGAAATTAATTATCTCTTATTAAATAAATTATTCCTATTTAAAGCTAAATACTTACCTGTAAAATAAATCCTAATATAGCTACAATATAAATTATAATTATATTATAGCTATTTTAGGATTAATATTTATTTTACAGGCAACTTTGTATTTATTTTAACCATGTACAATAGCTATTAAATAGTTAAGAACTATTTAATAGTTACCTAGTTAAAATAATTACAAAATTACCTGTAAAATAAATCCTAACCTAAGTTACAATTAAACCTAACACTACACTATCAATAAATGAATTAAATACAATTCCTACAAATAAATACAATTAAATAAACTAGCTAAAGTACAAAAAATAAAAAAGAACTAAGTTACAAAAAATAAAAAAATATTTACAAACATAAGAAAAATATTACAACAATTTTAAACTAATTACACCTACTCTAAGCCCCCTAATAAAATAACAAAGCCCCCCAAAATAAAAAAATGCCCTACCCTATTCTAAATAACTAAAGTTCAAAGCTCTTTTACCTTACCAGCCCTGAACAGGGCCCTTTGCGGGGCATGCCCCAAGAAGTTCAGCTCTTTTGCCTGTAAAAAAAAACATACAATACCCAAGTCCCCCAACATTACAACCCACCACCCACATACCCCTAATCTAACCCAAACCCCCCTTAAATAAACCTAACACTAAGCCCCTGAAGATCTTCCTACCTTGTCTTCACCTCACCGGGTTCAACGATCTGTCCAGAAGAGCTCCTCCGATGTCCTGATCCAAGCCCAAGCGGGGGGCTGAAGAGGTCCATGATCCGGCTGAAGTCTTCATCCAAGCGGGGCAGAAGAGGTCTTCCATCCGATTGAAGTCTTCATCCAAGCGGGATCTTCTATGGTCATCCATCCGGAGCGGAGCGGCAGGATCCTGAAGACCTCCGACGCGGAACATCCATCCTGGCCGACGACTGAACGACGAATGACGGTTCCTTTAAATGACGTCATCCAAGATGGCGTCCCTCGAATTCCGATTGGCTGATAGGATTCTATCAGCCAATCGGAATTAAGGTAGGAATATTCTGATTGGCTGATGGAGTCAGCCAATCAGAATCAAGTTCAATCCGATTGGCTGATCCGATCAGCCAATCAGATTGAGCTCGCATTCTATTGGCTGATCGGAACAGCCAATAGATTGCGAGCTCAATCTGATTGGCTGATTGGATCAGCCAATCGGATTGAACTTGATTCTGATTGGCTGACTCCATCAGCCAATCAGAATATTCCTACCTAAATTCCGATTGGCTGATAGAATCCTATCAGCCAATCGGAATTCGAGGGACGCCATCTTGGATGACGTCATTTAAAGGAACCGTCATTCGTCGTTCAGTCGTCGGCCAGTATGGATGTTCCGCGTCGGAGGTCTTCAGGATCCTGCCTCTCCGCTCCGGATGGATGACCATAGAAGATCCCGCTTGGATGAAGACTTCAATCGGATGGAAGACCTCTTCTGCCCCGCTTGGATGAAGACTTCAGCCGGATCATGGACCTCTTCAGCCCCCCGCTTGGGCTTGGATCAGGACATCGGAGGAGCTCTTCTGGACAGATCGTTGAACCCGGTGAGGTGAAGACAAGGTAGGAAGATCTTCAGGGGCTTAGTGTTAGGTTTATTTAAGGGGGGTTTGGGTTAGATTAGGGGTATGTGGGTGGTGGGTTGTAATGTTGGGGGGCTTGGGTATTGTATGTTTTTTTTTACAGGCAAAAGAGCTGAACTTCTTGGGGCATGCCCCGCAAAGGGCCCTGTTCAGGGCTGGTAAGGTAAAAGAGCTTTGAACTTTAGTTATTTAGAATAGGGTAGGGCATTTTTTTATTTTGGGGGGCTTTGTTATTTTATTAGGGGGCTTAGAGTAGGTGTAATTAGTTTAAAATTGTTGTAATATTTTTCTTATGTTTGTAAATATTTTTTTATTTTTTGTAACTTAGTTCTTTTTTATTTTTTGTACTTTAGCTAGTTTATTTAATTGTATTTATTTGTAGAAATTGTATTTAATTAATTTATTGATAGTGTAGTGTTAGGTTAATTGTAGGTAATTGTAGGTAGCTTATTTAATTAATTTATTGATAGTGTAGTGTTAGGTTTAATTGTAACTTAGGTTAGGATTTATTTTACAGGTAATTTTGTAATTATTTTAACTAGGTAACTATTAAATAGTTCTTAACTATTTAATAGCTATTGTACATGGTTAAAATAATTACAAAGTTGCCTGTAAAATAAATATTAATCCTAAAATAGCTATAATATAATTATAATTTATATTGTAGCTATATTAGGATTTATTTTACAGGTAAGTATTTAGCTTTAAATAGGAATAATTTATTTAATAAGAGATAATTAATTTCGTTAGATGTAAATTATATTTAACTTAGGGGGGTGTTAGTGTTAGGGTTAGACTTAGCTTTAGGGGTTAATACATTTATTAGAATAGCGGTGAGCTCCAGTCGGCAGATTAGGGGTTAATGTTTGAAGTTAGGTGTCGGCGATGTTAGGGAGGGCAGATTAGGGGTTAATACTATTTATTATAGGGTTAGTGAGGCGGATTAGGGGTTAATAACTTTATTATAGTAGCGCTCAGGTCCGGTCGGCAGATTAGGGGTTAATAAGTGTAGGCAGGTGGAGGCGACGTTGTGGGGGGCAGATTAGGGGTTAATAAATATAATATAGGGGTCGGCGGTGTTAGGGGCAGCAGATTAGGGGTACATAAGGATAACGTAGGTGGCGGCGCTTTGCGGTCGGCATATTAGGGGTTAATAAGTGTAGGTAGCTGGCGGCGACGTTGTGGGGGGCAGGTTAGGGGTTAATAAATATAATATAGGGGTTGGCGGTGTTAGGGGCAGCAGATTAGGAGTACATAAGTATAACGTAGGTGGCGGTCGGCAGATTAGGGGTTAAAAAAATTTAATAGAGTGTCGGCGATGTGGGGGGACCTCGGTTTAGGGGTACATAGGTAGTTTATGGGTGTTAGTGTACTTTAGAGTACAGTAGTTAAGAGCTTTATAAACCGGCGTTAGCCCAGAAAGCTCTTAACTACTGACTTTTTTCCTGCGGCTGGAGTTTTGTCGTTAGATGTCTAACGCTCACTTCAGACACGACTCTAAATACCGGAGTTAGAAAGATCCCATTGAAAAGATAGGATACGCAATTGACGTAAGGGGATCTGCGGTATGGAAAAGTCGCGGCTGAAAAGTGAGCGTTAGACCCTATTTTGAGTGACTCCAAATACCGGAGGTAGCCTAAAACCAGCGTTAGGAGCCTCTAACGCTGGTTTTCACGGCTAACGCCAAACTCCAAATCTAGGCCTATGTAATTTAAATCCACAGAAGGATAAGGTAATAGGTTTTTAAAATGATTACCTTAGTATTCCACACTTAAATCCACAGAAGGATAAGGTAATAGGTTTTTAAAATGATTACACTTAAAATTAGCACATTGTCATATCCAAAAATTCTTTATATACATCACATATAGCATTCCTCATTTTTTCACCAGTCCTTAATTTGTATATATATTCCATTCTTATATATATACCTTCCGTGTATATACACTGTATATTTATAACATATCTCTTATATAGTAAGAATATTGTTGTGTTTGCACCTCTTTTGAGCATACTTATTTCATTCTCGCCATTTTTTTATTATGGCTATCACACATATATCCCCTAGAAAATCACGTTCTGATTAATGCAATTTTTATTCACATGAACTACCTAAATGATCACGATTCCCATTATACAATAATAACTGTTTATTCCTATTATGCCACCAATAGTATTGGTTATGTAATATGTCAACTTTGATAGCGATCGTATTTACATAAAACACTTTATTTGCGCAGCAATGTTATGATTACCACCCAAGGGTGGACCAATGGGGTTGCTAGTTCCATTGTTATTATTATTACCATGGACCAATAGTAGTATCCTCTTCTACATGACTTCCGTAGGTAAGACCAATGGGAGGCTTTGTTTACTATTATCCAGGACCTATCAATACAATTCCCAAGACACTAGTGAGCGTTAATTACGGCATACAGCCTATAACAGCAGAAATAGAGGCGCGCCCTGTGTCAGCGCTCTGATTGGAAGTTATCATTCTGAGTGACAGCGTAGGACTAGGTAGAATGGCTGTAGGTGATTTAGCGCGCCAACACTTTTGATTGATGGCTAAATAGACGTACCACCGAGCCCTCACTATGAACTGCCCCAATACATCATGACTGATGGCTAGGATATCCAATTAGATCATAGAAATTACGAACACTTCAGACTGTCAAATGCTCATTGTATAAGTGCCATTTTTTGTAAAATACCAATGTATAAATACACAATTTAAGAATAATTGAGTTTATATATTTATATTATAGGTAACTATATCCCCTACAGAGAATTTATTTATTATATTGCAGCAGGGGTGGTGCCATCGCAAATGATGGATTTTGATTGGTCTGACACCTGATAAGTGTTGGGGGTGGGATGTGGGTGTATTATCAGTAGCATAGCCCTATATAAGGAGGTAAAGATTTGTTTAGAAACATGCCTGAGGAAACAGTATATCTGAGAAACGCGTTGCATGTATTCCTTATGTATTACATATATTTTTAACACTGAGATGAGTGGTATACTTTTTTATATGTTTTAATAAACCTACTTTTATATAAATCCACTCCTAGTGATATGTATGGTACTTTTTCTGCTATGCTACTTTAGAGTGTTAATACTCTAACACCCACGAACCTACCATCTCATTTTGGATCAGCTAGCTGGATTGCTGTAAAATCCAGCCTGTCTCTATGGGCATAAGTAATTGCCTCCAAAACATGTGAGTACCCTGTGCAACCTTGGTTAATATTTCTACTGAAACCATCATTGATCTGCACCATTGGCGCCTCTATTCTTTTCTATTTTGATCAATTGGTTTTCATATCCTTGCACATGTAATGGGAATAGGAATGTATTTCTTATCAGATAGATTACTAGTTATGCGCACTATAGATAAATCAACGAAAGCAACAAAAGTTGCGTTATTTAACCCTCTGGAGCGCAGCCATTTCAAGTTTTCAAACAGCTGGCTTGTGCGTGCGATATGGCTGCGTTGAGCTCCATACAGCACACAAGCGCTGTTTTGACGTGCTCGTGCACGCTTTCCCCATAGACATCACTGGGGAGAGCGGGCTATAAAAAAAAAAAAAACACCTGCGATCGCGGAATGAAAAGCTCCGTAACGCAACCCCATTGATGTTTATGGGGAAAAAAAAGTTATTTTTAAACCTAACACACTAACATAAACCCAGAGTCTAAACACCCCTAATTTGCTGCCCCCGACACCTACATAATGTTATTAATCCCTAATCTGCCGCTCCCGATATTGCCGCCACTATATTCAAGTTATTAACCCCTATACCGCCGCACCCCAACATCGCAGTCACTATATTAAAGTTATTAACCCCTATTCCGCCTCTCCCCCACATCGCTGCCACTAAATAAAGTTATTAACCCCTAAACCTCTGGTCTGCCACATCACAACCACTAAATAAACCTATTAACCCTTAAACCGCCAGCCCCCACATCGCAAAAACCTAAATTAAACTATATTAGCCCCTAAACCTAACCCTAATGTAACCCTAACACCCGTAATTTTAACATACTTAGCCCTTTGAGTGCTAATGACGGCTCTGAGCCGTCACAGAGTTTCCCACTCTGGTGCTAATGACGGGTCAGAGCCGTCACTAGCACTCTCCCACCTTGAGGGAGATCTGGGGGCTCCCACCCACTCCTACCCCGGCGATCGGGCCTGTAGAGTGACAGGAATTGCCAGGGCATCACTTTTTGCGTGGTGACGTCACGCGCAATGACGTGATGACGTCACCACGCAACTTTATTAACAATTTGTCAATACAAAGTATAGGGAAATGGGGCATGCTGCTTAGAAGCCTGTATCTCAAGCATCTAAGCAGCTACAGACCTTTCCAATGGCATAAGTCTCGGGGATCTGGAAAAAATAAAAAAAAAGTTAAAACTTCTTTTTCCACAAAATTTTCCAGGTGGGAAAGTGCTTAGCACTCAAGGGTTAAAATAGAGCTAAATTAAATTTATTAAAATTTATTAAAATTAAAATTATTAACTAAATAATACCTATTTAAAACTAAATACTTACCTGTGAAATAAAACCTAAGATAGCTACAATATAACTAATAGTTATATTGTAGCTAGCTTAGGTTTTATTTTTATTTCACAGGTAAGTTTGTATTTATTTTAACTATGTAGACTAGTTAGTAAATAGTTATTTACTAGTTAAAATAAATACAAACTTACCTGTGAAATAAAACCTAACCTGCCTTACACTAAAACCTAACATTAAAAAAATAAAAAAACTACCATTACAAAAAATAACAAACAAAATTATCCAAAAAAATTATTCCTATTCTAGCCTAATCTAGAATAAACTACCAAGGGTCCTTAAAAGGGCCTTTTCGGGGCCCATAAAAGGGCCTTTTGTAGGGCATTGCCCTAAAGTTAACAGCTCTTTTGCTACAAAACAAAACAAACACCCCCTAACAGTATACAAACCCCCACCCCCCAAACCCACAAACAAAAAATAAACTAAAACCTAATCTACCCATTGCCCTGAAAAGGGCATTTGAATGGGCATTGCCCTTAAAAGTGCATTTAGTTATTTTTCCTGCCCTTAAAAGGGCATTCAGCTATTTTATGAACTGCCCAAGCCCTAATCTAAAAATAAAAACCCAACCCAAAAAGAAAAAAATACATTACACAAAATAACAAATTATCAAAAATAATAAAAATTATTCCTATTCTAATACCCATTTAAAAAAATCCACCCCAAAATAAAAAACCTAATCTAAAATAAACTACCAATAGCCCTTAAAAGGGCCTTTTGTAGGGCATTTCCCTAAGCTCTTTAACCTGAAAAGAAAATTACAAACCCCCACCCCCCAAACTCACAAAATAAAAAAAAACTATCTAAAAAACCTAAGCTACCCAATGCCCTGAAAAGGGCATTAGTATGGGCATTGCCCTTAAAAGGGCATTTAGCTCTTTTGCTGCCTAAACCCTAATCTAAAAAAAAAAAAAAAAAACCCAAAAAACCCTTTAACCCCTTAATGACCAAGGACGTACGCCACACGTCCTCAAAAAAAATACAGTTAATGACCGAGGACGTGTGGCGTACGTCCTTGGTCTGGAAAGCAGCTGGAAGCGATCCTGCTCGCTTCCAGCTGCTTTCCGGTTATTGCAGTGATGCCTCGATATGGAGGCATCCTGCAATAACCCCCCTTGGCTATCCGATGCAGAGAGAGCCACTCTGTGGCCCTCTCTGCACCGGACATCGGTGGCCGGTATCGTTGGTGGGTGGGAGCAAGTCTGGGAGGCGGGTGGGCGGCCATCGATGTGATCGATGAAGAGAAGGGGGGCGGGATCGGAGGCGGAAGCATCGGGAGCGCGCACAGGAGCGCGCGCGTGCACGGGGGGCGGCGGGGGGGGCGCGTGCACGGGGCGGGAGCGGGAGGGAACCGCTACACTACGGAAAAGTTGTGTGTGAAAAGTTAAAATAAAAAATCTTAAAATGTTACAAATAAACAGCTAAGGGATCTGGAAGGGGTGGGGGGATGGTCTTGGGGGGGGGGGGGGAAAGCTACACTACAGAAAAGGGATTTTTTTTAAAAAAAAAAGGCACATTTGTTACTAAACTGGGTACTGGCAGACAGCTGCCAGTACCCAAGATGGCGCCCATTAAGGCAGAGGGGGAGGGTTAGGGAGCTGTTTGGTGGGGGATCAGTGAGGTTGGGGACTAAGGGGGGATCCTACACAGCAGCATATGTAAATATGCCAAAAAACAAAACAAAAAAAAAAGCCCAAGTATAGCTTTTATTTTAGTACTGGCAGAGTTTCTGCCAGTACTTAAGATGGCGGGGACAATTGTGGGGTGGGGGAGGGAAGAGAGCTGTTTGGGAGGGATCAGGTGGTCTCATGTTTCAGGTGGGAGGCTGAGCTCTACACTAAAGCTAAAATTAACCCTGCAAGCTACATAATTAACCCCTTCACTGCTAGCCATAATACACGTGTGAAATGCAGCGGCATTTGGCGGCCTTCTAATTACCAAAAAGCAACGCCAAAGCCATATATGGCTGCTATTTCTGAACAAAGGGGATCCCAGAGAAGCATTTACAACCATTTGTGCCATAATTGCACAAGCTGTTTGTAAATGATTTCAGTGAGAAACCTAAAATTGTGAAAAATTTAACGTTTTTTTTAATTTGATCGCATTTGGCGGTGAAATGGTGGCATGAAATATACCAAAATTGGCCTAGATCAATACTTGGGGTTGTCTACTACACTACACTAAAGCTAAAAGTATCCCTAAAAGCTCCCTACATGCTCCATAATTAACCCCTTCACTGCTGGGCATGATACACGTGTAGTGCGCAGTGGCAATTAGCAGCCTTCTAATTACTAAAAAGCAACGCCTAAGCCATATATGTCTGCTATTTCTGAACAAAGGGGATCCCAGAGAAGCATTTACAACCATTTAAGCCATAATTGCACAAGCTGTTTGTAAATAATTTCAGTGAGAAACCAAAAGTTTGTGAAAAAATTAGTAAAAAAGTGAACGATTTTTTGTATTTAATCGCATTTGGCGGTGAAATGGTGGCATGAAATATACCAAAATGGGCCTAGATTAATACTTTGGGATGTCTACTAAAAAAAAAATATATACATGTCAATGGATATTCAGAGATTCCTGAAAGATATTAGTGTTCTAATGTAACTAGCGCTAATTTTGAAAAATAATGGTTTGGAAATAGCAAAGTGCTACTTGTATTTATGGCCCTATAACTTACAAAAAAAGCAAAGAACATGTAAACATTGGGTATTTCTAAACTCAGGACAAAATGTAGAAACTATTTAGCATGGGTGTTTTTTGGTGGTTGTAGATGTGTAACAGATTTTGGGGGTCAAAGTTAGAAAAAGTGTGTTTTTTCAATTTTTTCCTCATATTTTATAATTTTTTTATAGTAAATTATAAGATATGATGAAAATAATGGTATCTTTAGAAAGTCCATTTAATGGCGAGAAAAACGGTATATAATATGTGTGGGTACAGTAAATGAGTAAGAGTAAAATTACAGCTAAACACAAACACCGCAGAAATGTAAAAATAGCCTTGGTCCCAAACGGACAGAAAATGGAAAAGTGCTGTGGTCATTAAGGGGTTAAAAACCCTATCACTAACAACCGGCAATCCACTTACAGTTTTTGAAGTCCTGCTTGAACGATCTTCATCCACGCTGCGAAAAGTCTTCATCCAGGCGGCCTCTTCAATCTTCATACAGGCGGCATCCTGGATGAAGATCGTTCAAGCAAGACTTCTAAAACTGTAAGTGGATTGTCGGGGGTTGTGGATGCATGCAAGCACAACTAGAGCAGTGACAGCACCATAGTTCACTGCATGCAAGCACAACTAGAACAGTGACAGCACCACAGTATACTGCATGCAAGCACAACTAGATCAGTGACAGCACCACAGTATACTGCATGCAAGCACAACTAGATCAGTGACAGCACCACAGTTTACTGCATGCAAGCACAACTAGATCAGTGACAGCACCACAGTATACTGCATGCAAGCACAACTAGATCAGTGACAGCACCACAGGTTACTACATGCAAGCACAACTAGATCAGTGACAGCACCACAGTATACTGCATGCAAGCACAACTAGATCAGTGATAGCACCACAGTTTACTGCATGCAAGCACAACTAGATCAGTGACAGCACCACAGTATACTGCATGCAAGCACAACTAGATCAATGACAGCACTACATGTTACTGCATGCAAGCACAACTAGATCAGTGACAGCACCACAGTATACTGCATGCAAGCACAACTAGATCAGTGACAGCACCACAGTTTACTGCATGCAAGCACAACTAGATCAGTGACAGTGCCACAGTTTACTGCATGCAAGCACAACTAGATCAGTGACAGCATCACAGTATACTGCATGTAAGCACAACTAGATCAGTGACAGCACCACAGTTTACTGCATGCAAGCATAACTAGATCAGTGACAGCGCCAAAGTTTACTGCATGCAAGCACAACTAGATCAGTGACAGCACCACAGTTTACTGCATGCAAGCACATTTAGAACAGTGACAGCACCACAGTATACTGCATGCAAGCACAACTAGATCAGTGACAGCACCACAGTATACTGCATGCAAGCACAACTAGATCAGTGACAGCACCACAGTTTACTGCATGCAAGCACAACTAGAGCAGTGACAGCACCACAGTTTACTGCATGCAAGCACAACTAGATCAGTGACAGCACCATAGTTTACTGCATGCAAGCACAACTAGATCAGTGAAAGCACCACAGGTTACTACATGCAAGCACAACTAGATCAGTGACAGCACCACAGTTTACTAGATGCAAGCACAACTAGATCAGTGAAAGCACCACAGTTTACTATATTCAAGCCAAGCACAACTAGATCAGTGACAGCACCACAGTTTACTGCATGCACGCACATCATGTGACAGCAAACATCCAATTACAGACACATACATATACAATGTGAACTCTTGCACATACTCTGTAGTAGCTGGTGCCTCAAAAAGCGTGCATATTTTTTTATCAACTTGTTCAGATTTTCTGCCCAAAAGCGATGGCTTATATCAGTCAAAGATGAGGGTAATAGGTCTTACACTCAAACTGGATAAACACACTGTATAATAAAAATATACAACACATGTATTCTTGCTTGGCACCTATAGAAAACCACAAAGCATTACAAGGGCACATAGTTTCTATAGGTGTGAAAGATGAATAAACACTTAATATAAATTGTGACGGATACCCCGGCTACCCCGACTGGGTGGCTCCGCCAAACGGGTCCTACTTCCTCCCTGCTGACTGCAGCTATGTAGCTGGCAAGTGACCACAGCCTGTAGTCACCCCTGATGCCCGACAGCACCAGTACTCAGGGTCCCACCCTGTGGCAGACTCCAGCTACCCAGACTAGCTAGCTCTGCCAGAGGGTCCTTCCTCTGCCTGGAACAGGCTGCTATGTAGACTAGGAAAGTGATTTATATGTAGCCCAGGAAAGTGATTCTAGCAGGAGCCCACCTAAATGACTAGACAGACTAGCATTCAGGTGAAATAAGAACTGATTTTATTGTCAAACATACACTCCTTTTATACACACAGCTCATCTTGATAACACACAGGACAATCCCACAATTTTCCCGCCATTCACGTCCCTCCAGACAGCCCAGCACCTCCATAGGAGCCACAGTCCCACATTATCCCAGTACCTAGGGTTGGCGGTTTCTGGGTGATGCCGGTGGAGCAGCGGCACTTCCATGGTGTCATTTTAAAGCTCTCGGTCCACAGATGCCACAGTCCATGATTCGTTACTGGGGACCAGAGTTACAGTCCGTTGAAATTATAGGGTTAGGGTTGTCCAAAACCCCCGGTTCCCAAAGGATCTCCCCTC
This sequence comes from Bombina bombina, assembly GCF_027579735.1. Lineage (NCBI taxonomy): Eukaryota > Metazoa > Chordata > Amphibia > Anura > Bombinatoridae > Bombina > Bombina bombina. The sequence continues at coordinate 81,899,945 of NC_069503.1, forward strand.
TGATAATTCCCCCAGCTCTTGTCCCCCCTAGGGGCTACCAATCCCCAAAAGAGCGGAGCTCTGGGGCAAAGGGTTGCTGGAGCGACCAGGGGTAAATTTAGCGGATGTTCTGCTATCCTGTGGCCGACCGGGAGTTCCAGGAGCCTGGCCAGCCTGAGAAGGGTTAGGCAGGTTTCCGTTGTGAGGCGGCCGACCGGGAGTTCCAGGAGCCCGGCCAGCCAAGGAGGGTTTTCCTGGTCATAAACCAACTCTTCTCTGAACACAAAAACAAGCCAACACAAAGCAAACAAACAGCTTTCAGAGATGGTGGTTGCTCTGAGGAGCCCAAAACCACTGAGAAACAACAGGGGTGAGGTTGTAGGGGGTAGGGGTTTAACCCTTGCAGCAGACCCGGCTAGACCCTTAATGGGTAGGCCTGGGGCTGTCCGACGGTGGCCCTCCACTTCTCGGTTGCTGGGAGAGGTTATTCCATCTCTCCTGAGCTTGGCGCATCCTGTAGTTTATACACTGCACCCTGGGCGCAGGGATAGTCACATAAGGCAAAGTCCAAAACAAGTTTTCTAAGGCCGGCTCCCAAACAATTGCTGTCCCACAAGTTTCAGTGTCCTTAAGTTCCATGGTCACACTGCCTCTCTCTGTGACACTCTGTTTAGTACCGGCTGACCCACCCACAAACAAAGCTAGTGCCAGTTTCCCAGCTGTATTCGCACCCCAAACTGGAGGGGGAGGTTGCTTCTTGGTGGGCAGGCAAAGCTCGGGTGCCCAAACATGTGGCACCAACTGCATAAGCTTAAATCCTCCTTGCCCAATGCAACGCCTGCCCCCGGTGAGAAATACTCCGGGACAAGAAAATGGTAGAGACCCTGTCAAGCTACTGAGGGGAGAGACTGTCTGTCTCTTCTCCCGAGGAGGATATCTACCGCTGGGGAGGGAGGACTGCACCCTCCACTCCATGGGAAACTGTGCTGTCACTGGGGAGAGAGACCAACTGTCTCCTCTCCCAGAAAGGGATTCAGCCGCTGGAGAGAGATATCCATACCCGTCTCTCCCTGCAAGGGCTTCTCTGTAAGGGGAGGGAGAATGACTACCTCTGCTCCCGAAGGATGGATCTGCCGCTGGGGAGAGAAACCGACTATCTACTCTCCCAGAAAGGGGTTCTGCTTACGTGGAGGGAGGACGACTACCTCCGCTCCCAGGGGATGGCTCTGCCGCTGGGGAGAGAGACCGACTGTCTCCTCTCCCGGCTCCTGGCTTTGCCGCTGGAGAGAGAGACCGACTGTCTCCTTTCCCAGGAAGGGGTTCTGCTGCTGGGGAGAGTTATTAACATCCATCACTCCCTGCAAGGGGTTCTCTGTAAGGTGAGGGAGGACGACTACCTCCACTCCCAGGGGATGGCTCTGCCGCTGGGGAGAGAAACTGTCTGTCTGCTCTCCCAGCTCCTGGCTCTGCCGCTTGGGAGAGAGACCGACTGTCTCCTCTCCCAGGAAGGGGTTCTGTTTACGGGGAGGGAGGACGACTACCTCCACTCCCAAGGGATGGCTCTGCCACTGGGGAGAGAGACCGACTGTCTCCTCTCCCAGCTCCTGGCTCTGCCGCTGGGGAGAGAGACCGACTGTCTCCTCTCCCAGGAAGGTGTTCTGCTCCTGGGGAGAGTTATTGACATCCATCTCTCCCTGCAAGGGGTTCTCTGTAAGGGGAGGGAGGACAACTACCTCCACTCCCAGGGGGTGGCTCTGCCGTTGGGGAGAGAGACCGACTGTCTCCTCTCCCAGAAAGGGGTTCTGTTTACGGGGAGGGAGGACGACTACCTCCACTCCCACCCTGCTCTTGGCTCTGCTGCTGGGGAGAGTTATTGACATCCATCTCTCCCTGCAAGGGGTTCTCTGTAAGGGGAGGGAGGACGACTTCCTCCTCTCCCTGGTTTCCTGGAGCTGTTACAGGTGCTGGGCAGAGGCCAGCGGCTCTCTGCCCTGTTGCCAGCGCTTCTGCTGGGGTGGCTCCCTTGTCCAAGTCTATAAGCTCGGGGCCAGGCTGCTGATCTGTATCCAGCAGCTTGTCGTCTCTTATGCTCTGTTGCCACTCATCTGAGGGCGACCTCCATGATTCCCAGAGTGCTGCACCACAGCTCTGTGCAGACTCCGTGGCATACTGCAGAACTCGGTCTAGCAGCCTCTTGTATGCCTCTTCCAGTTCCCATTCTTGGACAATAAGCGATACCATATCAGACACCAGCCAGGGTACCCCCGAGATATCCAACAGCTGCTCTCGGGAGAGGTAAATGTTCGTTACTCTCAGTTTCGCCCTGCTCCCAAATTCTGGATCTTGTGTCAACTTTTCCAATAGTAACCCAGGGCCGCCAAAGCCAAAGCCCTCTGTGGGGGAGCAATCCTCCAGCCATGGCCGTGCTTGCATAGCGAGCCATCGGAGGTACCGGTAGCCATCCTCCACCCACCTCTCTGCCGGGACCAGTTGATCGAGATCCGATAGCCAGTCCTCCATGGGCTGCTCTCCCAGGAAAAGCACTTGCAAGTCCCACCGGACCCAGTACCTCTCATCAGCTGTGGGGAGGACCTTTCCATCACAATCCTTTTCTTGTTTAAGCCTCTCCCTCCATAGTTGCCAGCGGACAATGCTCCTGCAGCTCAGCTGGTCCAGTTCAGAACCAGCATCGTCCAGCTGGGTCAGTGCCTCCTGTACTCTCCTTAGGTACTCGGCTTCCATAGTTACCAGCTACTGTGACCCTTCTCTGTCAGCAGGAATCGTGTGGAAGAAGCAGATCCCACTGCTGCCAGCCAATGTGACAGATACCCCGGCTACCCCGACTGGGTAGCTCGGCCAAACGGGTCCTGCTTCCTCCCTGCTGACTGCAGCTATGTAGCTGGCAAGTGACCACAGCCTGTAGCCACCCCTGATGCCCGACAGCACCAGTACTCAGGGTCCCACCCTGTGGCAGACTCCAGCTACCCAGACTAGCTAGCTCTGCCAGAGTGTCCTTCCTCTGCCTGGAACAGGCTGCTATGTAGCCCAGGAAAGTGATTTCTATGTAGCCCAGGAAAGTGATTCTAGCAGGAGCCCACCTAAATGACTAGACAGACTAGCATTCAGGTGAAATAAGAACTGATTTTATTGGCAAACATACACTCCTTTTATACACACAGCTCATCTTGATAACACACAGGACAATCCCACAATTTTCCCGCCATTCCCGTCCCTCCAGACAGCCCGGCACCTCCATAGGAGCCACAGTCCCATATTATCCCAGTACCTAGGGTTAGCGGTTTCTGGGTGATCCCGGTGGAGCGGCGGCACTTCCATGGTGTCATTTTAAATCTCTCGGTCCCCAGATGCAAAAATCAGTCCAAAAATCAGCATGATTCGTTACTGGGGACCGGAGTTACAGTCCGTTGAAGTTATAGGGTTAGGGGTGTCCAAAACCCCCGGTTCCCAAAGGAGTTACAGGAGCATGGCCAACCTGAGAGGGGTTAGGCAGGTATCCGTTGTGAGGCGGCCAACCGGAATTTCCAGGAGCCCGGCCAGCTTAGGAGGGTTTTCCTGGTCATAAACCAACTCTTCTCTGAACACAAAAACAAGCAAACACAAAGCAAACAAACAGCTTCCAGAGATGGTGGTTGCTCTGAGGAGCCCAAAACCACTGAGAAACAACAAGGGTGAGGTTGTAGGGGTTTAACCCTTGCAGCCCGGTATCCGTGACATAAATAGTAATTTTAAGACTTGTTATACTACATATGGGCTTAAAGGATTAGAAAATATATTATGCAGATACCAAGGGGCATTATGAGTATGAAAAAAAACTAAAATAGGAGCAGATTTCTCATTGGAAAATAAGAACGTCTTTAGTTAGACACCCGAACTAAAACTAAAAGTATATGGGGGTCTATTTATCAAAGCGTCAACTGAAAATACGCTTGAATTCCGCGTCGTATTTGTGGCGAGATTGATCAGCCATAGTTATCAAAGCGTCAAGATTGGCAAATGTTGAAATTTGTGACGTAATATACGATCTCGCGATCTCAATCCGACTCAGATCGATGGTTGAATCATTACAGATGTTTCTAATTCAGATTCGACTCTATTTGAACCTTTTCCAATTGTATCAACCATTTAACAGGTATGCTCGCGTGTATTCTGACGCAGCGTACCTAGTTTTCAATCTGCCACCCTTGAGGTCGAGGATGCCATAGAAGTCAATGGGAGTCTGAAAACACAGAAAGCTTATGTTCAAAGCTGCAAGATAATGAAGTATATTACATAATAAAAGTAAATTAGAAACTCTATTAAAATTATATACCCTTTCTAAATCAAACAATAGTATTGCTCCACATTTGGTGCACTAGTAGATATAGGAATAAAAATGAAAAATAAATTACTACTTATAGATTATGCTACAAATTTGTCTCTCATTACAAAGCAAGGGGACAATATTATTTCTACAAATTTGCTGAAAAGTTTTGCGCCAAACGTGTCGCACTAATAGATATAGAGATAAAAATGAAATAAATACACAACATAATATAGCTATCTTCTTTTTTTGGGGGGGGGGGGAAATCTATGTGCACCATGTTTAAGCCATGTAATACAAGTCATACTCTCCGCTTCGCACCAATTTTGACGCAACACTTTTCGCACCAATTATGACGCAAATTCCTAAACAACCCACACACTAGTGAATTTTTCAACCACCTTTGATTGGAATTTGCATAATCACATGATTTATGAAATCAGCCAATCTGATTCAAATATACATTTTAAACTATCACTAACGAATCAAATTGCTCGATACTCGTGTCATTGATCACTAATCAGAACTTGTAAGTGCCATTTGTTACATTGTGTATTATACTTTAAAGTATGTATATGTGAAATTAGTATTAAAGATAAACATTGATGCTGACATTAGGGCACACACTGTAATATTTTAGACAAGGATTTTAACATTCGAATTGATGTTTGATTCAATATAATCTTAAACTGATAGCTCAAAAGAATAGCCCACCTAACATTAAACTGTCATGATTCAAATACAGCAGAAATTAAAATCACCTCTTTACTGTCATGCTATTTTCAGTGTATTTCTTCCTTCTCTTGAATTTATTTTTCAGTAAGAAATGTCATCTTATATGCCAGCCCATTTTATAACACCTGTGAAGGGGTGGTTTTTAAAATTAGATTGCAATCCGGAGGGGTTACACAGTGTAAGAACTCGAAGTAGTTCGGTATCTTGTGGATCACAACTGCAGTTATTGTGTTAAATTGTATAGGTATGCCTCTGTATTAAGTTACAATGTTGTCGTACACAATGTAACAAGTACTAGGCAGGATATGTTTTATTTACTAATCTCTTATTGAAAATGAATCTCCTAATCAGAATATACTGAGAGGAGTTAACGGCATAGAGAGTCCTTGCTGTTTCATCAGCATAACTTAAGCATTCAACCTTGGCTCTTAAATCAGCAGGCTATGCTGGCTATGCTGGATAGCTGTGCATAGGTTAAGAGTACTGAAGTGACTGGTTAATATGTATTACTTGGCAGATCTCTCGGGATGAGCACAACTCAGAGCTGACAGGCAAACATGCAAGGGTTAAGCAGATACACGCTGCAATGTTGAGTGTCAGTGTGAAGTTGGAGACTGACAAGCAGAGCGCAACCGCTAGCCGTTTCAGGCTGTGAGATTGTTTGCCAGAGGGAGCAGGAAACTGACAGGCTGGTAACACTCAGAAGAATTACAACAAGCTGCGGAGGAGATGGGTGTGTTAGTGAGAACCAGACAGGCTGAGAGCAGCGGTCCGTATCGTGTAACGGCTCACAAAGCGCCTTGTTAAGGAAACAGCTGATTCTAAAGGAAAAGGTTAGCTGTGTGTTGAACCTCTTGCAATCCGAAATTTAGGGAGGTTGGAGGAATTGGAGGAATTTATAATCCAGAACGGCAGTTAGAGCAGTTTAGATTGAGAATCCTTGAAAAGGCTTAATTAGGCTAGAATTCCTAAGAAGTCAGAAGAGCAACCTTCTTCCTAGATTAGGTGAAAAATACTGAAGCAGGGTGGAAGGGGCATGTCCATACTTAAATAGACTAGAAGGAACAACAAGTTCAAATAATTAAAGGCACAGTGAGAGTTGGAGGAACACCAATAAGCAAATCCATGACATACCCCCTGTGACGAACCAAGGTTATCCAACCCTGCGCCAGTCACTTATTTGGCACAGAAAGGGTTTTCAGCCCCCTTTTCTGTCACCTTTAGGTCACAATCTAGCCACACCAGGCAAGCTTGTGATTCAGTTTAGTGGGTGCAAGAGTTAATTCGCACTCCCTTAATCTGTACTAGACGTAAGAGAAATGCCCAACACTCCCTTTCCAATGCCACCCACAATAAACTATAAATCCTATAGCTCAAATGCTGCCACCACTTAAAATTTATTAAAGGGAAAATCTTAAGGAAAACCCCAGACTTTACACATTAACTCTAGAAATACAATTTAGCAGAAAATAACCTAAAATTATACAGTTCTAATATTCCAGTCTCTTTCAGTAACGTGGTTCAATTATTAGACAAAGGCCAAACTTAATAAAGGAATTATTTATTATGCCAAAAATATTATGCACAATGCATTATTAATAAAAAGTTGTTACAAATAAAATTACACACGCAAACAGTATTTTAAAATAAAAAGGAGAAAAACAGAATTGAATACTTTCCTAGTCTTCAAGATATGCGCCAGGGGCTGGCATGAAAATGATGGCTCCTTACTTCTGTACAGCAGCTCCCCTTGTAAGAATGACAATCTTATTGTTAAAAAATAAGATTCTTAAACCCTACTTTTCAGAGATCAGGCTGCTTAACCACACCCTCCTGGGCGGGCTAAGAAACCCCCCTGTCTTTACAACCTTCAATAGACTAATTTCTTGCCTGAATTTATACAATCCATTATCATTCCTGCTAGGTAAGAAATTTCTATATTTACATATTTAGAACCTTTTAGTTTTATTGGGAGAATCCTTTTGATATCAAATATGCCATAGGTTGTCATATTTACCTTACTTTAGGTTATAACAGTTTTAACCACATATGTACATAATATACCAATGTCCTGTCAGTGACCTGGTCAGTTTTTGTAATGAAGGGCCTGTTTTGCATCAGGCATTCTATTGACAGCTTAAGCCATAAACTTTATCCTGTGTATCTCTGTGACTTTATGACTCAATGCATACACACTAACATTTGGTGGCTATTTAGGGGGTTCTGGCACTTCAAAGAAAATACAAACACAATTCTTCTTGAAAACAAATAACTGTTTTGAGTGCAAGCTACACAAAGTTAACTCCTTAGCAGTTGAATCCTGAGATATTTGTGACACCCCCATCCTCAGGATAGCTGCCCAGTAGCTACAAACCTTGGTCGTTCCGGATGACGTCTATGGAATAAAGATATCAGTCGAGGTGCTTGAATATTCGAGGAGGGTTCCTAGGAGTCCTCGTCAATATCATAGCCCTTCCAATGTATCAAGTATTGGAGTACCCCTTTACAGATGAGTGAATCTAGGATATAGTCAACCTCATATTCCTGATCAGAGTCGGATAGACTTTCAGGGGGTAGAAAAGTCCCAGCTTATCTAGTTTCACGGAATGGCTTAAAAAGGGAGACGTGAAAGGTGGGATGTAAACGATAGCTTGGAGGTAATGTGAGGGTTATAGCGTTATCGTTCACAACCTTTGATATCTGGAATGGTCCGATGTAGGCTGTGCTGAGCTTTTTACTAGGAGTTTTGAGTTTAATATTTTTTGTAGACAACCAAACTTTGTCTCCTACAATAAATGGGTGGTGGCTGTCTTCTGGTATTGTAATAGTTTCTTTGTCGTTCCTGAGCAATGGCAATATTCACTTTAAAGTGATGGAAAAGTTCTAGGAAGGTATTAGTGACGTCATCCACCTGTGGACAGGTGGTGTCGGTTTGTGGATGAAGTTGGAAATTAGGGTAAAATCCATAATTTGAATAGAATGGTGTCTTATGTGTTGTAGAACTGACCGAGTTATTGTAGGCGTACTCTGCCATGGGTAAGTTATGATACCAAAGGGATGTTGGTGTGAGCAGTAGCATCTGATGTATTGTTCCAGCCATTGGTTAACTCTTTCAGTTTGACCGTTGGTCTGTGGATGGAATGATTTGGAGTAACATGCGTAGTTTTGCATAACTGTCTCCAGATACGAAAGGTGAATTGTGTCCCTCTGTCAGTTATTATTATCTGTGGCATTCCATGCAGCTTGATGATGTTGTTAAGGAATAACATGGCTGTTTCTGAGGAGGTAGGAAGCTTATGATAGGGCAAGAAGTGAGCCATCTTAGTTGTGGTCGTTGGAATTCGGTAGGTCGACTATAAAGTCCATTCCACTCATTTGCCAAGGTCTGTCTGGAATCTGAAGTGGTAACAGGAGGCCAAAAGTAGGTTGTCTTTCAGTCTTGGAGACCGAACAGGTATAGCATGAAAGAACATACTGCTTGACTGAATTTCTTATGGATGGCTACCAGTAAGTCTGAGTAATTAAGTCAATAGTTTTGTTAACTCTATGATGCCTTGTCATTGGTGAGTCGTGATGTTCTCGTAGAATGGTAGAATGTAAAGAAGGAGGTACATAAAGCCTTTTCTTGTGATAGTAGAGTCCATCATCTCCTAGTTCGAGATCTAGTGAAGGAATTTCTGAGTCTTCTTCTTGAGCTTGTTTCAAGTGTACTGGATAACTTGGCGATAGGGCAATAATCTGTTTCAAAGGAATGACTGTTCTTGGTTGGTTATACGTAAAAGGCCTTTTATCCTTCCTTGAGAGGGCATCAGCCTTACCGTTCTTACTTCCAGGTCTGTACGTTATATGAAACTGGAATCTGGAGAGGAAGAGGCTCCACCTTAATTGTCGGGCTAAAAGAGTTCTGTTGGTCTGTAAGTATTCGAGATTTTTGTGATCTGTGTAGATCAATATGGGATATTTAGTCCCTTCTAGATGATGTCTCCAGTGTTCAAGGGAAGTCTTAATCACTAATAACTCCTTTTCTCCGATGGGATAGTTGAATTCGGGGGGGGTCATTACTCTGGAGTAGTACGCCACAGGATGAATTGGAGTATTTGGTGTTTTACGTTGGGAAAGAATAGAGCTAATGGCATAGTCAGATGCATCAACTTCGAGGATGTATTGGCTTTCAGGATCTGGAAAATGTAAGATAGGGGCTTGAGTAAACTTTTCTTTTAATGATATGAAAATGTTTTGTTTTTCAGGGGTCCAAACGAACGGAGTATTAACACTTGTTAGAGAAGTTAGAGGTTTAGTGATGGAAGAGAAGTTTTTTATGAATTTCCTGTAGTAGTTTGAGAAACCTAGGAATCTCTGTAGATCCTTTTTCGAGGTGGGTACTGGCCAGTACCTTATCGTGTCTACCTTCATATTATCCATCTCTATTCCTCTTGGACTGATTGTGTAATCTAGGAAGGTTATTTCTGTCAAATGGAAGAGACATTTTTCAAGCTTGGCGTAGAGGTGATGGTGTCGAAGACGAGTAAGTACCCATCGAACATGTTTTTTGTGATCCTCCAGGTTGTCAGAGTAAACAAGGATATCATCCAAGTATACCACAACGCAGACGTCCAATAGATCCCAGAAAATGTCGTTGATGAGGTATTGGAAAGTAGCCTGAGCGTTACAGAGTCCGAATGGCATCACGTTGTACTCATACAAGCCATAACGTGTTCTGAACGCCTTGAGCCATTCGTCCCTTTTTCGGATTCGTATTAGATTGTACGCGCCTCTAAGGTCCAACTTGGTGAAGATTTTAGCATGACTGAGTCGTTCTATAAGTTCCGGAATTATGGGCAGAGGGTAACGATTTTTAACTGTCCTTTTATTGAGTTCCCTGAAATCTATTATAGGTCTAAGGGAGTGATCCTTATTCCTAACAAAAAACATACCTGCTCCTGCTGGAGAAGTAGACGGGTGTATAAACCCCTTGCGTAAGCTCAATTGGACAGTCATAATGTTGATGAGGTGGAAGACTTTCAGCCTCCTTTTTACTGAACACGTCTTGAAAATCCTGATATTCAGGTGGTAACGGTTCTTCCGTCGTTTGGCATATACTAGGATGTGGGAAGCAGGTGTTCTTACAGTAGTCAGAAGAGAACTGTACCTCCAGGTGAGAGAATGGTGGGTTGATGTGTTTGCAACCACTGCAACCCAAGCACTAAAGGGAATAAAGGTGAAGAAATTACATCAAAGGAAATGTATTCTACATGATCTGATAAAGTGGTAACCTTAAGGGGTATGGTTTGATGGGTTATAGGCCCTGTATTGATTAAGGACCCATCAATAACTCTAATGGAGACTGGTTTTGCTATCAAAACAGTGGGAATTTTATTTTCTTTCACAAGGACAGAATCAATGAAACAGGTGTGAGCTCCAGAGTCTATGATTGCTTCACTGTGGATTTGATGATGATCCCACTGTAACAAAAGAGATACGGAACAGTAAGCGACATGTTTAATTTTAGTAGTTAAGCAGGTTGTATTTGATGTACACTTACACCTTTTCTGTCTTTGCAAGATGGGACAGTCTTTAACTGCATGTAAGCTGGATGCACAGTACATGCAGAAATTTTTTATGCATCTGCAGTTCCTTTCCTCAGGCTGTAGGGGTCCTTTGGTGAATCCTAGATCCATAGGATCAGGAGATTGAGAGGTAGAAGGTTTCTGGTAAGAGGATGATGATCTACTGATAGGTTCTGAGCCTTGTCTCTCGTTCTTTCTCTCCCTTAACCTTCTGTCAATTTGTATGCTTAAAGAAATCAGGCCCTCTAGGGTTTTGGGGAGGTCAGTACGGGCCAGTTCATCTTTGACTGACTCTGATAACCCTAAGCGATACTGGTTTTTCAGTGCAATATCACTCCACTCTGTATCCTTAGAATATTGCTTAAAATCTGTGAGATCGTCTTCAAAAGGTTTTTTACCCTGTTTAGTGACCTTATTTTGGTTTCTTCGGTAAGCTGTTTATTTGCATCTTGATATAGAACTCCCATCTCATTGAAGAAGTCTTCTAAAGATGCGAGAATAGGATGGTCTTTTTCAAAGAAGGAGTCAGCCCAAAGTCTAGGTTCTCCTCTGAGGAAGGAGATTACGCCCAGCACCTTGACACGTTCGGTGGAGTATGTCTTGGGTTTGAGGCTGAATAATAGGTTACAAGAATTCTTAAATTGTGTGAATAAAGCCCTGTCTCCTGAAAATTTGTCAGGCATGGACACTTGGGGTTCAGGGGTGTTATCCATAGCTGATGGTTTAGTAGCCATTGCGTCCTTTATTATTCCACTTAAGCTTTCATTATGTACCTGTAGTTCTCTGAGCCCTTGGCTCAATTGATCAACTCTTTGTGAAAGTGCATAAACAACTTGAGGCAACTGTGCTGGATCCATTTTTGAGGCTTCAGTATTATGTAAGAACTCGAAGTAGTTTGGTATCTTTTGGATCACAACTGCACTTAATGAGTTAAATTGTATATGTATGCCTCTGTATTAAGTTACAATGTTGTCGTACACAATGTAACAAGTACTAGGCAGGATATGTTTTATTTACTTATCTCTTATTGAGAATGAATCTCCTAATCAGAATATACTGACAGGAGTTAACGGCATAGAGAGTCCTTGCTGTTTCATCAGCATAACTTAAGCATTCAACCTTGTTAGTGGCTCTTAAATCAGCAGGCTATGCTGGATAGCTGTGCAAAGGTTAAGAGTACTGAAGTGACTGGTTAATATGTATTACTTGGCAGATCTCTCGGGATGAGCACAACTCAGAGCTGACAGGCAAACATGCAAGGGTTAAGCAGATACACGCTGCGATGTTGAGTGTCAGTGTGAAGTTGGAGACTGACAAGCAGAGAGCAACCGCTAGCCGTTTCAGGCTGTGAAATTGTTTGCCAGAAGGAGCAGGAAACTGACAGGCTGGTAACGCTGAGAAGAATTACAACAAGCTGCGGAGGAGATGGGTGTGTTAGTGAGAACCAGACAGGCTGAGAGCAGCGGTCCGTATCGTGTAACGGCTCACACAGCATCTTGTTACGGAAACAGTTGATTCTAAAGGAAAAAGTTAGCTGTGTGTTGAACCTCTTGCAATCCGAAATTCAAGGAGGTTGGAGGAATTGGAGGAATTTATAATCCAGAACAGCAGTTAGAGAAGTTTAGATTGAGAAACCTTGAAAAGGCTTAATTAGGCTAGAATTCCTAAGAAGTCAGAAGAGCAACCTTCTTCCTAGATTAGGTGAAAAATACTGAACCAGGGTGGAAGGGGATGTGTCCAGACTTAAATAGACTAGAAGGAACAACAAGTTCAAATAATTAAAGGCACAGTGAGAGTTGGAGGAACACCAATAAGCAAATCCATGACACACAGGTACAGAGAGAAAACTGGCCCAGCTCTTAAAATATCCGTTGACTGCAAATAAATACATATGATACCCTGATTACATGTTATATTTGCAATTATTCATGCTCAGAATAATAATACATTTACACTATATACATATAGTGGTATAAATAAACACAGAGATATGAAAGACAACATTGTTATGAACAAAAAAAGGAATTTGGGACATGTAAATATGATTGAAAAAGATCTCTGACATAAAACACACACACGCACACACACACATATATATATATATATATAAACACAAGTATGTGCAAAGATATATGTAAAAATTCTAGCATTAATAATCATTTATAAAAAAATATGAGATAAAAGCATATCATGACTTCTGGAAATACAAATACACATTAATTTATGTGAACGTATCATGTAACAGATTTTTTGCTATAACAAACAAATATAAAAATAACTTTCTATGAGCTATTGTTTGTTGAGGCATAAATGTAGCTATTTCTTAGACATTAACAGTTGAAAAATAAAAGATTAGCTTTAGAGAAATGTGCTTGTTCATGGACAGTAATGAAATGGTATAAATAAAGTTTGGAAAAACCCGAATAACCGCGACATCCGATGCTCTTCACACCGTACTTGACGCGCGTGTTTTTGACAGCTTTTTTTATAAATAAGTGTATCGTATTCAGATCCGCATCAGCGATGTCTGGCGAGCATATTGACGCCGTCGAATGCACTGAGATTGACGCTTTGATAACCCCTATGTGTTATCTAAAGTACATTAAATGGTTATCAAACAGTATGAGATTGTAACATAAAATGTAATTATGTGTACTTATAAAAATCTTTGCAATATACTTTCATTATTTATTTTGTGACCCTTTCTCCTGTACTATAACTTTGTACTTGTTGGTTCTATAAAGTAATGTGTGACTCTGTGCTTGATCTTGTTTTCCCCTCATCTATGTCTGCTATTGAGGGCAATTATGTACAGATATAAAAGAGACTTTATAAATAAGGCTGGGTGGAACGTAGGATAGATCAAGCAATCTAACAGGATTTCAACACAGCCTAGAAGGAACAAAGACATTTAAGATATAAATTTATTGTGGCTAAAAGGCAATATTTTTTTTTAACCCCTTAATGACAACTGACGTACCAGGTACGTCATGCATTAACAAGCAGTTAATGACAATGGACGTACCTGGAACGTCAGTTGTCTAACAGAGTGCTGGAAGTGATCACAATCACTTCCAGCAGCTCTGAGGGTATTGCAGTGATGCCTCGATATGGAGGCATCCTGCAATACCCCTTTACAAGCCTCCGATGCAGAGAGAGCCACTCTGTGGCCCTCTCTGCACCGGTAGTGATGGTGCCGATGGTGCCTTTGCCCAGTGGGAGGAGGGAGCGTGTGCGCGCGCGTGCACGGGTGCGCGCGTGCACGTGGATGCGCGTGCACGTGCACGCATTACCACACTGACACCAATGAAGGAAGGGGAAAAAAAAAAGTTAAAAAAAAAAAGTTAAATTTTTTATTTTTTTTTACATATAAAAGGATCTGGGAGGGGGAGGGGGTGGGGGTATTGTGGGGGGGCTGCTACACTACAGAAATAAATTTGTATAAAAAATACAAATAAAAGTTATAAATAAAATTTAAATAGTTTGGCCAGTGGGGCCAAACTGGGTACTGGCAGACAGCTGCCAGTACCCAAGATGGCGGTAATTAGGTAGGGGAGAGGGTTAGAGAGCTGGAGGGGGGGATCAGGGAGGTTGGTGCTAAGGCAGGGGTCCATCACAACTAAAATATTTTATAATTTTTATTTAAAAAAAAAACAAAAAAACTCTTTTATTTAGTACTGGCAGACTTTCTGCCAGTACTTAAGATGGCGGTAACAATTGTGGGGTGGGGGAGGGAAGAGAGCTGTTTGGGAGGGATCAGGGGGTGGGATGTGTCAGGTGGGAGGCTGATCTCTAAAATTAACCCTGCAAGCTCCCTACAAGCTACCTAATTTAACCCCTTCACTGCTGGGCATAATTCACGTGTGGTGCGCAGCAGCATTTAGCGGCCTTCTAATTACCAAAAAGCAACGCCAAGGCCATATAAGTCTGCTATTTCTGAACAAAGGGGATCCCAGAGAAGCTTTTACAACAATTTCTGCCATAATAGCACAAGCTGTTTGTAAATAATTTCAGTGGGAAACCTAAAGTTTGTGACAAAATTTGTGAAAAAGTGAACTTTTTTTTTTTTTTTTATCGCATTTGGCGGTGAAATGGTGGCATGAAATATACTAAAATGGGCCTAGATCAATACTTTGGGATGTCTTCTAAAACAAAATATATACATGTCAAGGGATATTCAGGTATTCCTGACAGATATCAGGGTTCCAAAGTAACTAGCGCTCATTTTGAAAAAAAGTGGTTTGGAAATAGCAAAGTGCTACTTGTATTTATTGCCCCATAAATTGCAAAAAAAGCAAAGAACATGTAAACATTGGGTATTTCTAAACTCAGGACAAAATTTAGAAACTATTTAGCATGTGTGTTTTTTGGTGGTTGTAGATGTGTAACAGATTTTGGGGGTCAAAGTTAGAAAAAGTGTGTTTTTTTCCATTTTTTCCTCATATTTTGTATTTTTTTATAGTAAATTATAAGATATGATGAAAATAATGGTATCTTTAGAAAGTCCATTTAATGACGAGAAAAACGGTATATAATATGTGTGGGTACAGTAAACGAGTAAGAGGAAAATTACAGCTAAACGCAAACACTGCAGAAATGTAAAAATAGCCATTGTCATTAAGGGTAAGAAAATTGAAAAATGGTCCGGTCATTAAGGGGTTAATCTATTGCTGCAAGCACTTGTCCTGTCGTACGCGTTTCGTCTCACAAGCCTTGCTTATAGCCTTGCTTGCACAGTATCTGTTATTGTCTGTTTTATATCTTTTCTTAATTATCCTCCGCAGAAGATAAATATAAGGGGAAACTTTACATTTAAACATGGCAGTGCCCATTACTTTACAGAACCTAAAATACTTAATACAAACTAAACCTTTTACACTTTTATCCTCAACTTGTCAGAGCTTCCAGTATGGTTTTATATCACATGCTAAGTAGTACTCTTTTGCATTTACATTATTATTTTAATAAATCAAAGGCATTATAAAAAAAGCTGGCACAATATACCATACAAAATATCACCCTTTTCCCCAATTGTTATGGTTTTTAATGTTTCCAGTAGAGAAACTGGAAGACATTATCAGAAAGAAAAAAAAACTATAACCCAGTCACATCTGAATCTAAAAATGAGATTAGAAGTTTCTCACCATCAGCAGTAAATGTGCCAGTTTCACGCTTTATTGTGGTCGCATTATACTCCATGTCAGGCTTTTCTTTCTTAATCTCTAATCGTTCCGGTACAACCACTGGAAAACCTGAGAACAAGAAATCGTAACCAATCACATATAGCCAGCAGTGGGGAAAGATTTGTTATATTGTGCAATGACCGTTACCCGTAACTGTGATGGAAATTGTAGAATTTTTTTCTATTTTCCAGTGATTATCTATAGTTGGATAAAGGTAATTGATAGTTGTAAATAGAATGTTTACTAATGACTGTAAACCCAGGTATTTTGTTAGCTCATTTACTTGATTATATAGGTTACTACTGAAAATAATAGATGCACAATAAAGAATGTTCCCTGTGGGCATCTATCCTATTGTTAGCGGACTTTGCCATAATGAGCTAGAATGGCCGTCCTCACATTCCCCAGATATAATAATCACTGTACCAATAGAATGTTTCTGTAAAGTCATCAATGGTACTGAACAAGATGTTTGTGACCTGCAAGATATTCATTTTAGCAGTTCATCAAGGCAAGATTCAGAGACAATATATTAAAATACCTTCCGGGGTAGCTTCTTCCACCTGAGAAAAATCTTCCTCAGATTCTGCTGTTGTGTCTCTAATGAAACTGGGATCATGTGGATCCTTTTCAATATTTTTGATTAATGAAATATCACTTTCTTCGGCTATCTTGATTCCTTTATCTATTGAAGATTCTTTATCTATTGCTATCACAGATGATGTGGAAGTTGTGCGTCTATCTGTACTGTTGGTGCTCTGTTTATGGAGTGATTTTATATCAATTGTAGAAATACTCAGATGAGGATCTAAACTTACATCACCCATAGTCCATGTATACTTATCTGATTTTCTTAGAAAGTCGGATGTACTTGTGGATTTATTTTTTAAACCTAACATTTTACCAGTTTGTATTTTGGCTGTGAGTGTTGAATAAAATCGGTCAAAATCTGTAGACTTGTCCTCTGTAATCTTCAACTCTGTCATTGTACTTGTATCAATCATCTGTTTGCTTGAACAACGTCCGCACACATAGCATTTTTCAATGCCTTTTAGTATAGGAATACTGCGTATATGAGACATTTGTAGTACTTGTAAATTAGTTGTTTCTGCAGGTGTCATCACTTTTGGTCTTATAATTGGTAGTATTGGAGATAGTTTAATTTTCTTTATAGGAACATCTTCCTGAATTGTCGCAGATGTAGCCGGTACATCAGGAGCTTTAGCCGGTACATCAGGAGCTTTCATTGATGTTGACGGTTTATGAAATTGAGATAGAGTTGATCTCTTGGTGGTTGAAAATGTAGAAGGAAATGGAGTTGATACTGCAACGTGAATAAATCTTGTGGGAAGCGCATCATCTTTCAAATACTTCCGTACACCATGGGTGTAGTAAGAATCCTCTGTAAAATGCAAAGAACACATACGATATCTTTTGGTTTCAAATACCAATTTAACCACCTCTTCTAATTTGTCTTCATATTGTTTAGTTTGTTTCAGCCATTGTCTAATCCGGTCAACACTTCTAGGAAAAACGTGAAGAGAAACGGCAGGATTTGATTTTCCTCTTCTAGTAGTACTTGGGCACCCATTCACAAAGCAGTCCGGCATCGTGGTAGTAATATTTGACTGTAAGTAAAGATAAATAAATCAACTTTTACAATAAAGAAATATAAATATCTACTTTGGATACATTATTATATATATATTGACTTTTTCCTATGTTTAACATTGAGTGGACGTGTAACTTTTTACCTCTAGGCAAGTAGCTTTTAACCCCTGACTAGTAAACCATTTTTCCACCCCTATATATATAATATATATTATTAAATATATATATATATATATATATATATACTATGCAAAAAAGGCAGCACTCACTGGTCATTTGTAAGTAAAATTTAGCTAAATATTTCCTTGCTTAGTCCCTCCTTACTCCAAGGGTGCAAACTCTTTCTGCACACTATGCCTTTCACAAAGGTAAAATCTCCTATAGCATATCAGTCTGACCCTGCCAAATGATAGTCCAGCACCGAAATACCAGGCAAATCTCTTTTGAACAAGGGAAAACAAACAAACCCCAGACGTACGTTTCGGCCTCTATGGGCCTCGTGAGTGAGGTGCAGTTGGATCCCTCTAAGGCAAGTGTGCAAGGAGGCCACGTCTGGTTACCCCTTTTTTCTCTTAGGGTGATGGGGGAAACCAGACATGGACTCCTTGCCCAATGTGCTTAGAGGAATATGGCTGCACCTCACTGACGAGGCCCACAGAAGGCCGAAATGATCATCTGGGTTTGCCTTTTACTTGTTCAGAGGAGAATTGCCTGGTATTTCGGGGCTGGACTGACCATGTCGGTGGGATCAGACTGATAAACTACAGTGAAGTTTTCCTCTATGAAAAGCACTATTGGGCAGAAAAAAGCTACTTCCAGCTGGTAACCGGGCCATGGAACAAGCTATTGATGCTGCTGTTCGTTCCTGGCAGACTGCTTCTCTTTCTGTTTTGTATATATATATATATATATATATATATAAATATATATATATAAATATATATGCATACGAAGAGAGAAGCGCTCTACCAGGAACGAACAACAGCTCATCAGCTAGTTCTATGGCGATTTACCACCCAGGAGCAGCCTCTTTTAGATCAGTGTTAGATCCAGCGCTTTGTCTTAAAACATTTCTGGGTGCCTTTTGACATATGCTTTGGGACATTGTCCTGCTGTAAGACTCATGACCTCTGATGGAGACCCAACTTTCTGACACTGGGCCGTACATTCCACCACAGAATTATTTGGTAGTCTTCAGATTTCATAATGCCATTCACACAGTCAAGACATCCAATGCCTGAAGCAGCAAAGCAACCCCAAAACATCAATGAACCTCCACCATGTTTGACTGTAGGAACTGTATTCTTTTCATTAAAAGTCTAAAAAAAATTTCTGAAAACAGTAGAAAAAAAAAAAAGCTGTAATTTTGTTTCGGCTGTCCACAACACATTATCCCAAAAGGATTTCAGCTTTCTCAGGTAAATTTTGGCATCTGTCTTTTTTATGTTTCTGTGTCAGCAGCGGGGTCCTCCTGGGTCTCCTACCATATCGTCCCTTTTCATTCAGATGGTGACGTATAGTGCGAGCTGACACATGCCTGAAGGTCAGCTTGAATTTGTCTGGAAGTTGATTGAGGTTCTTTATCCACCTTTCGAACACTCCTTCGTTGCAATCTTTGATACATTTTTCTCTTTTTTCGTCCATGTCCAGGGAGATTAGCTACATTGCCATGGGCTGTAAACTTCTTGACAATGTTGCGCACAGTGGACACAGGAACATTAAGATCTCTGGAGATGGACTTGTAACCTTGAGATTGTCCATGCTTTTCCTCCATTTTTGTTCTCAAATCCTCAGACAATTCTTTGCTGCTCTTTCTCTTCTCAGTGCTCAGTGTGGCACACAGATACACGCAACAGAAAGGTTGAGTCAATTTTTTACCATTTTAACTGGTTGCCGGTATGATTTCTATATTGTCAGCACCTGTTAATTGATACAGGTGAGTTTAATTATAATTTACATGAGCATCTCACACTTGGAATGCAATTATTTCTTACAATTTTGAGAAGGTGCCAATAATTTTGACTAGTCCATTTTTGTAGTTTTGCAAGGAATGTGTCAGATTTGGCCTTTTCCCCCCCTTTTTTGTGTCATACCAATACAAACAAAATAAATAAACATGAGAATGCCTAAACATTTGTATTTGAGCATCTCTTTGTAAAAAGGAGGATATTTTACCTCTTTCTTCAGCTCACCAGAGTAAGTGCTTTGCAAACAGTTATACTTCAGCTGCAAGTTGAAAAAAACAAACAAAAGCCAATCAGCATCAGCAGTGCTGAGGTAATGCTTTGTCTTTGCTGTGATCCATGAGATTTCATAGAACTTACATATACTGAATAGGAAAATAACATGACTGTACCTGCACATGCCAGATGCACACTCCCTAGCACACTGATTGGCTATTTAAAGTCTCTTTACAGTGGGGTGTGAATACTTTGAGGTGAAATATCCTTTTTTACATAGAGATGTTCAAGTGATATTTTCTATTCAGTTTTTACATCTATACTGCATCACTTCCATGTGCTTCAACATTTGGGAATCATGGTCCTTTAATTCTGTGTTAACAAGTACTCACTTATCGGTGGTTTAGGGGTTAATAAATTTATTATAGTGGCGGCGAGGTCCAGTCGGCAGATTAGGGGTTAATAATTGTAGTTAGGTAGCGGCAATGTTGGGGGGGGCAGATTAGGGGTTAATAAATATAATATAGGTGTCGGCGGTGTTAGGGGCAGCAGATTAGGGGTTCATAGCTATAATGTAGGTTGCGGCGGTGTCCGGAGCGGCAGATTAGGGGTTAATAGTATAATGCAGGTGTCAGCGATAGCGGGGACGGCAGATTAGGGGTTAATAAGTGTAAGGTTAGGGGTGTTTAGACTTGGGGTTCATGTTAGGGTGTTAGGTGCAGACTTAGAGAGTGTTTCACCATAGGAAACAATGGGGCTGCGTTAGGAGCTGAACGCTGCTTTTTTGCAGGTGTTAGGTTTTTTTGCAGCCAGCTCAGCCCCATTGTTTCCTATGGGGATATCGTGCACGAGCACATTTTTCCAGCTTACCGCTACCGTAAGCAACACTGGTATTGAGGGTTGAAATGGAGCTAAATTTTGCTCAACGCTCCCTTTTCTGAGCCTAACGCAGCCACTCAGACAACTCTAAATACCAGCGTTGTCTTAAGGGTGCGCTGGAAAAAAAGCAGCGTTAGCTACGCGGATCTTTACCGACAAAACTCTAAATCTAGCCAAAAGTAACTTACCTGTGAAATAAAACCTAAGGCCTAGATTTGGAGTTTGGCGGTAGATGGGCTGTTAACGCTACGCGGGCTTTTTTCTGGCCGCACCATAAAATTAACTCTGGTATCGAGAGTCCCAAAAAATGCTGCGTTAGGCTCCAAAAAAGGAGCGTAGAGCATTTTTACCGCAAATGCAACTCTCGATACCAGAGTTGCTTACGGACGCGGCCAGCCTCAAAAACGTGCTCGTGCACGATTCCCCCATAGGAAACAATGGGGCTGTTTGAGCTGAAAAAAAACCTAACACCTGCAAAAAAGCAGCGTTCAGCTCCTAACGCAGCCCCATTGTTTCCTATGGGGAAACACTTCCTACGTCTGCACCTAACACTCTAACATGTACCCCGAGTCTAAACACCCCTACCCTTACACTTATTAACCCCTAATCTGCCGCCCCCGCTGTCGCTGACCCCTGCATTATATTATTAACCCCTAATCTTCCGCTCCGTAAACCGCCGCAACTTACATTATCCCTATGTACCCCTAATCTGCTGCCCCTAACACCGCCGACCCATGTATTATATTTATTAACCCCTAACCTGCCCCCCACAACGTCGCCGCCAGCTACCTACAATAATTAACCCCTAATCTGCCGACCGCAAAGCGCCGCCACCTACGTTATCCTTATGTACCCCTAATCTGCTGCCCCTAACACCGCCGACCCCTATATTATATTTATTAACCCCTAATCTGCCCCCCCTCAACGTCGCCTCCACCTGCCTACACTTATTAACCCCTAATCTGCTGAGCGGACCTGAGCGCTACTATAATAAAGTTATTAACCCCTAATCCGCCTCACTAACCCTATCATAAATAGTATTAACCCCTAATCTGCCCTCCCTAACATCGCCGACACCTAACTTCAATTATTAACCCCTAATCTGACGACCGGAGCTCACCGCTATTCTAATAAATGTATTAACCCCTAAAGCTAAGTCTAACCCTAACACTAACACCCCCCTAAGTTAAATATAATTTAAATCTAACGAAATTAATTAACTCTTATTAAATAAATTATTCCTATTTAAAGCTAAATACTTACCTGTAAAAAAAATCCTAATATAGCTACAATATAAATTATAATTACATTATAGCTATTTTAGGATTAATATTTATTTTACAGGCAACTTTGTAATTATTTTAACCAGGTACAATAGCTATTAAATAGTTAAGAACTATTTAATAGTTACCTAGTTAAAATAATAACAAAATTATCTGTAAAATAAGTCCTAACCTAAGTTATAATTAAACCTAACACTACCCTATCAATAAATTAATTAAATAAAATACCTACAATTACCTACAATAAAACCTAACACTACACTATCAATAAATAAATTAAATACAATTTCTACAAATAACTACAATTACATAAACTAACTAAAGTACAAAAAATAAAAAAGAACTAAGTTACAAAAAATAAAAAAATATTTACAAACATAAGAAAAATATTACAACAATTTTAAACTAATTACACCTACTCTAAGCCCCCTAATAAAATAACAAAGACCCCCAAAATAAAAAAATGCCCTACGCGGATCCATCCTCTTCTTCCGGCGTCTCCCGACGAATGACGGTTCCTTTAAGGGACGTCATCCAAGATGGCGTCCCTCGAATTCCGATCTGTTCTGATCTGTTCCGATCAGCCAATAGAATGCGAGCTCAATCTGATTGGCTGATTGGATCAGCCAATCGGATTGAACTTGATTCTGATTGGCTGATTCCATCAGCCAATCAGAATATTCCTACCTTAATTCCGATTGGCTGATAGAATCCTATCAGCCAATCGGAATTCGAGGGACGCCATCTTGGATGACGTCCCTTAAAGGAACTGTCATTCGTCGGGAGACGCCGGAAGAAGAGGATGGATCCGCGTCGGCTGCTTCAACATGGACCCGCTCCGCACCGGATGGAATAAGATCAAAGATGCCGCTTGGATGAAGATGTTTGCCGGTCCGGATGTCCTCTTCTTGCGGGATAGGAGGAAGACTTTGGACCCTCTTCTGGACTTCTTCAGTGGATGTCTAGCCCCCGCTTGGGTTGGATGAAGATATCGGAGCCAGGACCGATCGGTGATACCCGGTGAGGTGAAGACAAGGTAGGAAGATCTTCATGGGCTTAGTGTTAGGTTTATTTAAGGGGGGGTTTGGGTTAGATTAGGGGTATGTGGGTGGTGGGTTGTAATGTTGGGGGGGGGGGTATTGTATGTTTTTTTTTACAGGCAAAAGAGCTGATTTTCTTGGGGCATGCCCCGCAAAGGGCCCTGTTCAGGGCTGGTAAGGTAAAAGAGCTTTTAAATTTATTAATTTAGAATAGGGTAGGGAATTTTTTATTTTGGGGGTCTTTGTTATTTTATTAGGGGGCTTAGAGTAGGTGTAATTAGTTTAAAATTGTTGTAATATTTTTCTTATGTTTGTAAATATTTTTTTATTTTTTGTAACAGTTCTTTTTTATTTTTTGTACTTTAGTTAGTTTATGTAATTGTAGTTATTTGTAGAAATTGTATTTAATTTATTTATTGATAGTGTAGTGTTAGGTTTTATTGTAGGTAATTGTAGGTATTTTATTTAATTAATTTATTAATAGGGTAGTGTTAGGTTTAATTATAACTTAGGTTAGGACTTATTTTACAGGTAATTTTGTTATTATTTTAACTAGGTAACTATTAAATAGTTCTTAACTATTTAATAGCTATTGTACCTGGTTAAAATAATTACAAAGTTGCCTGTAAAATAAATATTAATCCTAAAATAGCTATAATGTAATTATAATTTATATTGTAGCTATATTAGGATTTTTTTACAGGTAAGTATTTAGCTTTAAATAGGAATAATTTATTTAATAAGAGTTAATTAATTTCGTTAGATTTAAATTATATTTAACTTAGGGGGGTGTTAGTGTTAGGGTTAGACTTAGCTTTAGGGGTTAATACATTTATTAGAATAGCGGTGAGCTCCGGTCGTCAGATTAGGGGTTAATAATTGAAGTTAGGTGTCGGCGATGTTAGGGAGGGCAGATTAGGGGTTAATACTATTTATGATAGGGTTAGTGAGGCGGATTAGGGGTTAATAACTTTATTATAGTAGCGCTCAGGTCCGCTCGGCAGATTAGGGGTTAATAAGTGTAGGCAGGTGTCGGCGACGTTGTGGGGGGCAGGTTAGGGGTTAATAAATATAATATAGGGGTCGGCGGTGTTAGGGGCAGCAGATTAGGGGTACATAAGGATAACGTAGGTGGCGGCGCTTTGCGGTCGGCAGATTAGGGGTTAATTATTGTAAGTAGCTGGCGGCGACGTTGAGGGGGGCAGGTTAGGGGTTAATAAATATAATACAGGGGTCGGCGGTGTTAGGGGCAGCAGATTAGGGGTACATAAGTATAACGTAGGTGGCGGTCGGCAGATTAGGGGTTAAAAAAATTTAATTGAGTTGCGGCGATGTGGGGGGACCTCAGTTTAGGGGTACATAGGTAGTTTATGGGTGTTAGTGTACTTTAGGGTACAGTAGTTAAGAGCTTTATGAACCGGCGTTAGCCCAGAAAGCTCTTAACTCCTGCTTTTTTTCGGCGGCTGGAGTTTTGTCGTTAGAGCTCTAACGCTCACTTCAGAAACGACTCTAAATACCGGCGTTAGGAAGATCCCATTGAAAAGATAGGATACGCAATTGACGTAAGGGGATCTGCGGTATGGAAAAGTCGCGGCTGAAAAGTGAGCGTTAGACCCTTTAATCACTGACTCCAAATACCGGCGGTAGCCTAAAACCAGCGTTAGGAGCCTCTAACGCTGGTTTTCACGGCTAACGCCAAACTCTAAATCTAGGCCTAAGATAGCTACAAAATAACTAACAGTTATATTGTAGCTAGCTTAGGTTTTATTTTTATTTCACCGGTAAGTTTGTATTTATTTTAACTTGGCTCCATCTTCATCCAGGCGGCATCTTCTATCTTTATCCCAGCGGCGCGTTTTATTTATTGGGGGGTTGTTTGGGAGGTGGGTTTTACTGTTGGGGGTGTCTTTGTATTTTTTTTTACAGGTAAAAGAGCTGTTTAACTTAGGGCAATGCCCTACTGTCAGGAACTGTTTTGGTTCACTAAATATTCAAAGAAGAAATCATAGTGTGAGAGTGGAGCCTCAGCTGCTGAGATTTATCTATGTTTTTATAATTAAATATTTGGTATGTAGCAAGTGACTTATTATTACTTAACATGAATATCCAATAGGATAGTGTCAAGCAATAGATAACTCAGGTAGCTAAGTTGATTTTAGGTTAGTTAGTGAGGAAACACTATAGCTACCACATGTGCAAAATATACACCAAATAATTGTAGCAGTGTTCTCACACATTAACCATTAACAGTAGAGTATAATATAACAGACTAAGTGCTGGGTTCATAACTTTTAACTATAGGTAAACAGAAAATCAGTGTTTCGATCTTTTAAGCAAACATGTTAGGAAATGTTAAAGTCCCAGATCATATAGCTCACGTATACAATTGTCCGGAATATGGAGTAATTAAGTTGGAAGTACCTGGATGGGGTGAATACCCAATGTTGGATAGGAGTAGGAATCGGTAATGGTTTTAGCCAGAGAGCAGGTAGATACCGGAGTGATTCAGGAGAGAGCGGCAGCTCAGTTGCGGTCCGTGGTTGGCGTGTGACGTCACCGCGTAGTGATCCGGTGTAGATCCGGCTGTAAGTTTCAGCAGACTGCAGTTGCAAAAAGATCAGTTACACTGGGAATAGAAATCCTAGAATGGCAAGTACGTTAGCTACCAGTAGGAGGTAACAACTCAATAACAAGCAATGTGTGCTAGGTTAGTCCTTCTTTTATTGGAGAGGAGCTGAAGGATATCCCAATAATTAAAGATACAGTAACTGAAATAAGGAAGTGGCTATATTCCTGACACCTACAAAAGGTCATTTTAAGGGCTATTGGTAGTTTATTGTAGGCTAGGGTTTTTTTATTTTGGGGGGCTTTTTTATTTTTATAGTGCTATTAGATTAGGTGTAATTCTTTTTTATTTTTGATAATATCGTTTGTTATTTTTCGTAATTTAGAGTTTGTTAGTTTTTATAATTTAGTAGTTTTTAGTTTTTGTAATTAGATAGTTTGTAATTTAGTGTTAGGATTTTTTTAATGTGTAATATAGTTTATTTAATTGGAAGTTAGTTTAATTTTAGTTTAATAGTTATATTAGTTTAATTGTTAGTTTAAACTTAGTTTTTTTAATTTGACAGGTAAGTTTTAATTTAATTTAAGATAGGGAAATTGTAATTTTAATATAAAGTTAGGGGGGTGTTAGGTTTAGGGGTTACTAGTTTAAATTACTTTATTGCAATGTAGGGGGCTTTCGGTTTAGGGGTTAATAGTTTAATTTAGTATATTTCATTGTGGGGGGCTTGCGGTTTAGGGGTTAATAGGTTTATTATAGTGGTGGCAGTGTAGAGCTTAATAACTTTAGAATAGTGGGGGCGATGTGGGCGGACGGCAGGTTAGGGGTTAATAATATTTAAATAGTGTTTGCGATGCGGGAGGGCGGTGGTTTAGGGGTTAATAACTTTATTATAGTGCTGACAATATCGGAGAGCAGCGGAATAGGGGTTAATAAATGTTATTAGTGGCGGCGATGACGGGAGCGGCAGATTAGGGGTTAATAATTTAAAAATAGTGTTTCCAATGCAGGAGGGCCTCAGTTTAGGGGTTAATAGGTAGTTTATGGGTGTTAGTGTACTTTGTGACAGTTTAGTTATGAGTTTTATGTAACAGTTTTGTAGCGTAAAAAACTCATAACTACTGGTCTCAGATTGTGAAACGGATCTTGTCGGTATAGGGTGTAACGCAAGTTTTTTAGCCTCACCACAAAACATAATTTTTATGTGTGCGGGACTGGCGTTGCGTTACAGGCTAATAGGCTTGCGGTACAGCTATAAAGACAAGACTTATAATGGCTGTGGTGCTGTTTTAACGCTGAAATTATCATCTAGGTGTGTGTTAATAAAGATTGAACAGTTTTTTCATATTGCTGCCTTATTGTACATCGATTGCTTCAGCAGAGTCTTTTACTTCAGGAACATCCCAGCAACAGGAAGCAGGGAACAAACAGGAAGTAGCAGGAAGTGTGGAACTAACAGGAAGTAGCAGGAAGTGTGGAACTAACAGGAAGTAGCAGGAAGTGTGGATTTAACAGGAAGTGGGGAACTAACAGGAAGCAGCAGGAAGCGGGGAACTAACACAAAGGGCTCGATGATTGAAAGCTCTCTAGGCTGGCGTGATTATTAAAGAATGCTCGCCAGTCCTTCTATTTCCCTTGTGAAATGATCTAAAGCCATTTTTTACCCTGAAAACAGGGTGTCTCGCTAAGGGGCGTATACTGCATTTTCATATGAAATGTGCACAACAAAATTCGTATTTTAAACATTATACAAAACAAATATTTGAATCATTCACACAAAAATAAGCAGGGAAAAATTGTATTGTTAAGGTGCATCAAAAATCGTAACAAAATTCTTCACCAAAAATCGTATGTTAACAAAAACGTAAAATTAGTATCTAATTTACACAGGAATAAATCAAATTAAATATTCACAGCGTAAATTGTAATTGTAGTACACTGAATGTGCAAAAATCAAACAGAAATTTGAATTTATAAATACAAAATGTAAAGCGTAATTGTTGTGTTTTTGTAAAATGGGCTGAACATGGGCGTTCCATGGGCGTATATGAAAATGTCTCACTAATCCCAGCGTAATTCTATAAAGATTTTCGCACTGCAGATATCACAGTTTTTTCTCGCCAACTAAAAGGTGGCGAGCTTTTGTCAAAACAATACGAACACTTTTAACCCCAATAGAAAAACAAATGCATACGAACATATAGGCGAATGTAAGATGCTATAAGCAGAAAGCAGCGTAATATGAGTTATATTGGCTGCAGGATTTTAATTTTAAAGTGCTCCCCCTGCTCTCTGCTAACTTCGCACTAAGGAGCGAAGTTTCCCTATCCAGCGAGCTCCATTACTTTTAATAGGAGCCATCTCGCAACTCGCAGGGACTGCCCCTTTTTTACGATCATTGCACCGGGGCAGCCCGGCGAGTGTCAGCGAGAAAATAAGGTTTGAGCTGGCGAACAATATATCATCGAGCCCAAAGTGTATCATGTACAACTAACAACAGCCTATACAGGACAATATATATCACAGCATAAAAATAAAACCAGTATTGCAGTAATAACCTTTTTTATAGGACTAATATTACGCGTTAAAAGACATACTTTCGAGAATTTACGGTCTTCCTCTAGTCAGAAGAAATAGTAACAATATGATAAAATTGTGATGTCCTGACAATAAGGAGGTCTATGGAGACCAGAGGTGACATAATATGAGATCAAGGAGAGTGTTGTAAATAACAGAAGATCACTATACTGGTTAATAACGCAGAAGGGTTAGATGCATAGACACTATATTAAAAAATACAATAAATACTGTAACCCATTTGGACAACATTATACACAGACTGGCCACTCCATTGGAAACCTCGCATTTTGAAATACTGAAAGTGAACTTTAAAAGCGATTTACACCAAATATATTGTCACACCTTTATAAATGCTCTTAGAAACAATGATTTAAAGGGACATGAAACCCAACATTGTTCTTTCATGATTCAGAATACAATTTTTAAAAAGTTTCCAATTTACTTTTATTATCTATTTTGCTTTGTTCTCATGTTATTCTATATTGAAAAGATATCTAGACAGGTAGCGTGCACATGTCTAAAGTACTACATGACAAAAAGCAGTGCTGCCATCTAGTGCTCCTGCTAATGTATAACATTGTTACAAAACTGCTGCCATATAGTGCTGCAGACACGTGCACACTCCTGAACTTGCCTTCCTACTTTTCATCAAAGGATTAGAAGAAAACAAATGACATTTTTGTTGAATTGAAAATAAATACAGGGGCGGAGCCATCAACCAAGCATGGAGGACGTGTTTCAAAGAGCTCCTGAAGAAATTTACTTGATATAACGACTAACTAGAGCTCAACTTCGGTAACTTTCTCTAAGAATAGCCAGGGCCGGACTGGGAAATCAGACCAGCCCTGGAAATTTGTATAGACTGGCCCAGCCACGCCCCCTCCAGCCTAGCCATGCCCCTCCAGCCCAGCCAACTATGCTCTCGCAACCAGGGCCGCCACTAGAAATTTTTGGCCCCCTACTAAGCCAGTGGTCAACCCCCCCCCCCTCATATTTTGACCCTACACAAACCTAGCTTTTTCAAGCTACACAAAATATCTGAGATTGCAAGATTTTTTTTTAAAAAAATGGATGATACAGGCACATCTTTTTTTTAACATAACAGCAAAGCAAATCTGAATCAAGTCAGTACACAAAAGTTGAGTAATAATTGAGGTTGAGTCAGTGGCGACTTGAGCTGGCTGGTGGTACAGGTGAGGTCAGTACAGTACTAGATGGACTTCAACTTGTTGTTGTTCATCATCATGTTCACATCATTCATTCACAATAATAATTACTAAAAATATACTAGTAGGGACTTGTTGTTGTTCATGTTCACACATCATTCATTCACATTTAATTATTAAAAAAATATACTAGTAGTACATACCATGATGATCGATTCCAGAGACTGTACTTGAAGTTGAACTGATCTGTCTGACTGGCTTGCCTCAGATGCCTCTGCTAGAATGTCACTGCTGCTTGCTGCCAAGTTGCAAACTTACCGCCGTTTTTTTTGTGTGTCCACTCTCCGTCCACTAGCACTGTCCCGCCGTCAATCTAGTAGTCTCTGCTCCCACACGTGACCCCATGTGGCCTACTGTAACTTATACTCCTCAAGTCAAAGGCTCGCTGACGCATGCGCAAGCGCTCCCAGGGCCAGGCTGAGGCTCGCTCCCTCCCTCCACTATCATGTGATATCACATGTGAGAAGTTGAACAGAAGACAGATTCAGTCTACTCACTCACTCAGTGACGTCACGTAAGCCGCCGGCCCGCCCCACCTGACCAGGCCTACCGCTGCGCCGCATAACTAAGATCTGATTGACCTCCCTCTCCCTGGCCCAGTGGTGGCCCATCCGGCCCGTCGCCTCATTGACACTGTGACAGACTGAGCCTGTGACTGTGAGTGACAAACAGACACAGACTCAGTCCGTCACTGTCTCTGAGTGAATCACTGAATGATGATGAATGAGTTTTTGCTCCATGCTCCTGCAGCTGAGGAGCAGCTCCTATATTTGGCAATTATGAATAGCTAGTAAGTTAACTTACTAGTTGCGGTAATAAATTAGTTAGCGGTTAGGTAAGGTTGGTTAAATTACTATTTACTAAGTGTAAGATCAGGATCATGACATGATGTCAGACAGTGTAACAGGGAGTGGGACTATAGTAAGTATTACTGGCAACCAATATCACAACGCAAGCAAAAATTATAATCGCAATGCAGATTCAGAAAGCAGCAGTACTGCAGCAGCCAGCTAAGCTGAGCCCAGCCCATCTGAGCTGCAGGCTGGTGGCCCACCGGGATTTTTCCCGGTATCCCGGCTGCCCAATCCGGCCCTGAGAATAGCCCTGAGAAGGCAGGATTACATCTACAATGTTTGTGGATCTCCCCACTTTAGTTGCTTTCCAGCTCATACCCCTATCTACCATCGCAGATTAGGAAATACCCAGGCTTCTGAGGCCTACTGCAAGTACGACATCCGATATGGAGGAAGTATCATCTACCATTTGTGAGGCCCTGCGGGAGCTAGGTCTGAAATTGTCAGCTAGTTATGATGACATCTCAGTTTGTTTATGGTCTGCTATGGCGCAACCCTTGTTTTCTATACAAGACAGATTGGGCGACATAAATCTCCCGACCTGTGCAGAACAACCTTCAGTATGTGTGGGACGGTCCATAGAAATTCAGGCAGATCTAACTGCTGACTTACCCAGGGATCTTGCGACCTCCACCTTAAACTGCAACGAATCTAAACTAGAGGATATAGCCGGTACCGGAGAGCTGAAGGCTACGCTGTCACCTACACTGCGGGAGCCCCTTGTTGAGACCCGACAGCTGAGCACTCTTCCTGTGCTGGGAAATCGGGAGGAGAATGTTCCGCTGGTTTACAGTGTCGCATTTGGTACCTTTGATAGAGGGTCGATTGGAGTGCTCTCCAGGGAGTTCCTACATAGCACTAAGATCCTGCTGAGCTATAATCACTACATCGGCTCTGAAATTTCTGCCCCGCGCAACCGGAGTATGCCTGGATACCTGTCTTTAAGTAGTAGCAGCCATGAGATGTGTTATTCCATGCCAGCTGTGCCTGCCCTGGGAGGGCTGTCATTCAGGTCCTACAGGCAGGATTCCATAAGTCGCATCAACATGTTGTGGGGCACTTTCGATCCGGGAGGTTGCTAAAGATGTTTGCTACTTGCCCTGTACGGTACGGCTGAGGGACTTTGATGGAGCTAGACTGTTTTATACATCTCAGCCAGATCGATAGCAATGATGTGAATGTACTAGCCTTAACAACTTTGCTCCTCTTCACACTTATATTAAGCCAACACGACACACATAGGAAATCTGTGTTATCTAGCAGTGATGTAGGCGAAGAGATCAGCTACTTTGACAAGATGACATCTTTTAAGTTTGAGAATTACCGTTCAGCAATGGACTTATGCAATATCCCAAAGAAAAGTTTGTTTCAAGGTTTGCACGACAGCGATTCGTCCATGTGGGTGTCATGTTTATTGCTATCATCTGGCCACATTACCCCACTATCGGACAATGCAAGATCTTCATTTTATAGCAGATTAGCCCTTAAATGACGAGTCATGACTCTGAGAGATGGGGAACATTTCGTTAGCTATTAAACCTCACTAATACTCGCATACATTATTTACTATATTTAGTATTATTCCCTCACAACCCGTTATCTTTGCATGCTTCATATATTTCTCTGTGCTACCGTACCTATGTGACTGTGTTAAAAGATTTATATTGTACCTACTATTAGTTCCTGCTACAGTGCAGGAGGTCCCTTTGAACTGACACCACAATATGAAAATCTGTATTGCCAATGAGTACATGGTGTCCTTATATTTATACCAGGATTACTACTACTATCAGTTGAACCCTAGTCTGAGACATTATATTACTTTATATTCATATGTTATGGCTTGTTTTGACTCTTCTAAATACTGCTCTATATAATTCTACTCTGTGTTCTGGGAACCCTAGGTCGTTCAGTTTGATCATTTCTACGGTTATCTTGATGCATTTGGGCCTCTTGTGAATTATGCATGTGAATGACTGATAACCATGTTTCTCAAAGAATGCTAGCACATGCTTGATAATTATAGATTATGAGTAGTTAGTCTTATCTGTGTTTAACTAATGTTTGTATGCTTAATAGGTACCTTCCTAGAGATTCGGTTATTGCTGAATATGTATGCCACTACTTGTTTACCAGTCTTTGCAATTCCACCATAGCTGAGATCAAAAAATATTTAGTTATACACCAACAGGTTTCCCTCTCCTGACCCTTATACGCCAAACAAATATCCAGAGTACTTTCCAGGTTCATCTCCTCCCTCTTTATATCCGCTACATTTCATGTAGAGAAATCCACTATAGCTCCGCCGCCCCGCCCTCTCCCCCCCCTATACTGGGTCCTATACCCATTTCTCTTTAACCCAAGCGGCTCTTGCCCGCTGTAATCTTTTCCCTCACTCACAATATACTTGTTAGTTATATCCCTTCCTCGACATAGATCTCTTGAATAACCCAAAAATCCCAGCCATCTATTTTAAAAACGTTCTCCTACCACAAGTAGACTAGCTGATCTCTCACTATGTTATTACTCTGTATTCACTTCAGTTTATAGGGAGTGGTCTTCTTGACCTATCCCTTCACGAAACAGGGATATAACTTCGCCAACTTATATTCATAATACCCCTCATAACACTAAAAAGAGACCCCATATTCACTCCTGAGCGATTCCACCTCTATGCTCATCAGCAAATGAAGAACGATGTATGTGTAAAGTTCAAGATAATATTTATTACACCACTGTCTAAGACTTACTGTTCACCTTTTTATGTCTGTAATCTCTATGCGCATACCCATGTGGAATTGTATCACCTTATTGTCCCTTGTTTGTCTCAATAAAAATATTTTTCGGGGCGGAGCCTAGCCACAATCCGACATGGCTACATTCTAAAAGAGCTCTGTAGTCCCTTGTGCAATTTCGCAAATAAACTGATTGACCCAACATCATTTTCAGCTAATACCAGACTAGCCACTGTTGAGGCAACTTTTGGGGACCGGAGATACAAGTTTTTATAGCGAAGCAGCGCAACCCAGCTGAGCGCTACACGGAGGAGGTCTGCCGCTCTAAGCGAGTACCAGACTTTGCTGCAGAGCTCCTGAGCCCCGAACCAATGCCCCACTAACACGTTACCGCCCTAGTGAGAAAAGCCACCAGCACCTTAGACACGGAAAGCGGAGTTGCTGGGTTTGTGGCGTGATCGCATACCCTCATTTACTACTGCGACACCCGGGCCGGGACCACGTGGCTCCTAGGGAGACCGGAACACACAAACGGGCTTAGAGAGTCCTTTCTTCAATGGGACTGCTGCTTAGACTGCTTTCTTGAGGAGCCCTACCGAAGAACAGCATTGTGGTGCTTGGGTGAGTTCTGCACATGACCGGTTTGAAGTCCGGTAGCAACAGTTCAAACTCTTAGAGCACCTACATCACCATTTTGGGCGGCAGCTTTGATCTGGGGGACTTAGCACACTGACATTAGAGGCTGATAGCTTACTGGGACCCCTGTCCCCAGGCATATTCGTCTGAATAAGGAAGCATAGAGGGGCAATTCATCTGGTCCTAAATCTCTAATTATACCAAAGAGAAGGCCATACTGATTGAAAAGCTTTTGGACACTCTGTTTATGGGAGGCATAAAGAGATAACCCACACCAACAGGTTGCACGGTAGTTAACTAACAGAGCCTTTCACAATATCTAGCAGGGAGGCTCAGCATCCTAGAAGCACTGGGTTGACATGTCCAGCAAGAGAAACCATAAGCCCCCCAGAGCTACGCAGCCTTCTAGTATGGAGAGTTACCTGGTCCCCACAGACCCTGCATTATCTAATAGGCTAGCACAGGACCCGCAGGGCCCAAATACTGTAGCTCAGATTCATGAACAAAGGTGTAGTTCACACACCTCTACATATCTCACTAAAAATTACATCACTCATCTTTCCTCCAAAGAGGATATTAAAAACGCGATGTTGGATTTAAAAAATATGTTTGGGGAGATCAAAAGAGATATAGTAGCCATTAAACACAGAGTCACCCAGGTTGAAGAAAAGCAAGAGACACTCAGCTCCGATATGCAGCAGCAATCCAGTCTTCAACAGGCGCAGGAGGGCACGGTCCAATCCCTTATGGACCGTATAGAAGACTTGGAGAATAGGAGCAGAAGAAGCAACCTGCGGCTGCGTGGTATACCTGAGTCTGTTGACCCCCCAGCCCTGCTACCCTATATCCAAGATCTCTTTATACATCTCAAAAATAACGAATCGGCCCAGGAAATCCAGATAGAACGGGCCCACAGGGCGCTACGCTCTAAACCACCAAGCAGGGCCCCCCTAGGGATATAATTATCAAATTTTT
The DNA here is from genome assembly GCF_027579735.1 of Bombina bombina. Lineage (NCBI taxonomy): Eukaryota > Metazoa > Chordata > Amphibia > Anura > Bombinatoridae > Bombina > Bombina bombina. Next base: position 81,934,295 of record NC_069503.1, read on the forward strand.
TTCTTTCCGGGACAAAGAAGAAATTTTGAAGATGGCCAGAACAAAACACCCCATCACTTTTAGGGGCACAGAGGTTCAGGTATATTCAGACCTGTGCCCTACAACGCTACAAAAAAGAAGGGACCTAAGATATATCACCGCAGTTTTAAAGGAAAAAAGGATCCCGTACAGGTGGGGCTTCCCTACCTGTTTAATTGCCTCAAGAAACAACACCACACACACCCTCAGAGGCCCGGAGGACCTCCACAATTTCAATCAAGCGCTGGGTCTGGAGATTGAGCCCCCGCGCCATGAAGACGCTATACGCCGTCCCCCCACTAACAATGACCACGGAGAAGCACCACAGCCCCATGACTGAGACAGTGGGAACGGTAACCCTTAGTTCTCTCTCTTGGGTTCCCAGTGACTGATCTGTATGGACCCTTGTACCTAATGGACTCATGCTTGGAACTGACTCCTATGCCCTGTCAGAGATCATTCAGGTCGTATGTATTGTAGAGCCTCTTTATTGTTGTCTATTTTATTTACAGTTTATAGTTCTATGCAGTTATTAAAAAAAAAAAAAATGCCCACTCTCACTTTAAAAGTTGATGTCTTTTCCTGCATTTGCCATAACGTAAACTCTGTCCTAGACTGGA